>NW_028292570.1:11403627-11568627 GCF_029948245.1 Actinia tenebrosa | reverse complement strand
GTAAGCTGCAGTACCCATCTCATCCTGCGTGGATTCTTTTCCAAGCCAGAAATGAAGGTCATGCTCCAGTTCCTGGTAAAATACCAACAGGAATAAAGGACGTTACATTACTGAGCGCAATGAAGGGGTCCTTATCCCATTTCCCAGCCCCCATTTTGATCAACTCCCATATTCCCATTCTATGTTCTGCTAACATTTTAATCCCATTTCCTTTTTTTTTCAATGTTTTTTGTTGTTGTTTGTGAATCCCATTCCCACTGCATAAAAATATCTCATTTTCCGAGCCCAAAAAGGCGAATCCCAGCGTTAGCTCCCATTTTATCCCTTCAGCACCCTCATAGTACAGTGAGGAGAACCGTGAACACTTCGAGATGTCACAAATTCCATCGAGAAAAAGTGTGATTTATTTTGTATTTTCATGTTAGCCTTTCATGCAAGATAATTTTGAGAAAGGTCCATTTTGATTGACTGGATTTTGCATTGAATTTTCTCGCGTTACCATTTGAATTAAAATTGTAAGTGCAGATTGCGTTACTTTAAGGTTAGTAGAAAGTATTTTGAATATTCTTGGTTTGCAATCCCATTGCCAAGGGATTGAAATAACAATAGACAAAACCACCCAGTTGTGAAATATAACAAAAGAATTCATTGAAAAATCTTAGGTCTAGTTCTTCCAACATGGCGCCTATGAAGTCATGAGCAAACTTGCAACCCACCTCGCTACCAGGCTCCTTGTATGTTCTGAGGACGATGTAGCTGTCACCTCTGTGGAACTCCCCATATTTTGCTCTGGGCCAGGGTACCACCTGTCAAAAGTAGAAAGATTATTTTTTCCGAATTCTTCGAATACCGCTGTGTTCCTTGATTACAGACTCATCATTTACTTAGAATATTCACTAGTCACAAATACTAACGGTAAAGTAAAGAATGCACAACTTGAACAATACAATCACTTTGAAATAGTCCCCTTCGCAGTTCCCTGCGCCGTCTTGAAAGGTAGCCGTGCCTTTGTATCGAAACGAGACGAACGTGAGCTTACAATGATAGAGACATGTGAACAATTGTCTAAAGTGTTAAAAAAGGTCTCTATCATTGGAAGCTCACCGTTCGTCTCGCTTCGATGCAAAGGCACGGCTACCTTTCAAGATGGCGCAGGGAACTGTGAAAGGGATTATTCCACGGACCGTGTAGAACACATAAATATTCCACACAAAGTGAAATCCAGCGCAGAGCAACACAGAGAACTCGAAACTTAAAAAAATATTGTACGAGATGGGAGGGTAATGTTTTTTTAATTTTAATTAATTAATTAATTTTTTTCCTAAGCGCGCGCGATTTTGTTTAATTTAATGTGCGCACATATGCCATGGTTTGATCGCGTTTTTCTTAGGTCTTCACATCATAGCTCTAAAAAATACCATATTTTTTCTCTTCTTGGCGAGTTAATAGCACAAATCTACTTTAGATATATACTAAGAATATATTTCTTGCAAGAAAAGGGGATTTTTATAGTTATTTAGTTTGCTAGCTTACCTTTTATCCCCAAAAAACTATCCAAACCCGCCATCTTTTTTTACATTCTCGCATAGCTAAAAACCCGTAGAATACCAGCCACAATGGCCGATTTGATCACGTGACCTCTTAGTGCAAGTCGCCTATTGTAACGTTTCATTTCCCTGAGGATGGCCGAGTTATTTATTAAATTTATGGTTGATAAAACAAACTATTATGAATGTAACAACAACCAACTAGGAACTATTTGGATAATATTTCGTTTATTCTAGCAACTACATGCGCTTGTATTGAAATTTGTTCATATGGCAATGTTTATTGAGTTTCCCATGGAGATATATGTATATATATATTTGCGGGGGAATTGCGAGTATATTTCCATGACTTCTGAGATTAATATGACCATATTTGGTCAAAATAGTGTGACTTTTATATGGCTTGAATGGGGATTTATTATTGGCTGCAGTTACTGCACAACTCAAGGATATACATTAAAAGTTTTCTTTTAGTCAAATTCATCTAACTTTTGAACCTGATTAAATTGAATGCTGTTTAGAAACTGGAAACGAAATTTCAAAAGAAGTGTTCAAATAAACGAGAAGCTGCCCGCGGACGTCTCTAGTTTCATTTAAAATGAATAAATATTCCGGGAACAAATGTAAACAAGACGAAAGTGGTTGTCAAGAGCTAGATTACTAAGGTTAGAAAGATGAATACATTATGGTCCAAAGTAGGAAGGAAGGAAGGAAGGAAGGAAGGAAGGAAGGAAGGAAGGAAGGAAGGAAGGAAGGAAGGAAAGAAGGAAAGAAGGAAAGAACGATCGAACGAAGTAACGAAGGAAGTAATAATAAGTAAATAAGTTTCCATAAGAGAGAGAAATAATTCATAAGTTACAAAAAAAGATTCAAAATCAAACTTTGAAAACGATCTTATAGTATTGAAACTGCGAGAAAATTTTCGTATAAATTATTGTCGTAATCATATTGAAAAAATTATATTTAAATTTTCGGACCAGTACAGGAGAATTTATATATGAGAATTCATAAACAAGATTCGAATTCACAATAGCAAAACAGATGTTAGAAAGTCAAGTTAAACAACTTGAAAAAACTTTTGAAAAGTTTTCAGACCAGTACAAGAGAATTTATATATAAGAATTCATAAACAAGATTCGAATTCACAATAGCAAAACAGATGTTAAAAAGTCAAGTTAAACAACTTGAAAAATTACCTTGAAGTCTTCAATCCGCCAGATTTGAAGACCAGGTTTTTCGCCAGCTTTTTTCCATGCTTCTTCGGTTTCGGCTGCTTTTTTTTTGAGCTTAAAAGAAAAATAAATTATAAAAAATTTCGGTCACAATCAAATTTTTTAAAGTTGGTTTTGCAAACGGCTTGAATACTCACATTTCTGTCCACATCTGAGCCGATATTTTCCACATTGCTATCTTCAACATCGTGCTCCTTCGCTTTCACAAGGCCACTCATTTTGAAGCTTTTCCCGACCTTTTACAGGGTGTTTTTTTTCTGACTTTGTTCGATGCGGTTTGGTAAAAGACTGTGAACGCCCAAAGCCAAGCGATGTTCAAAGTGATCGTGAATGATTGAATCAATAGCTTCTCTTTCATTGGTTGAAAAAAACTAAGTTTTGGAAACACATTATTTGATGTGTACAGAATAATTAATGTTGGCTTTTAACTCAACATGGTTTCTCGTGAGCTCAAATATCTAGGATTAAAAAAAGCTTCCATTTTTCGCTAAGTGTTTTAAATTTTAAAATTTCTTTTTTGCTATAACTAGTTCGTGTTTCGATTTCAAAAAAGGTCTAGTTTTTTCCCGTTCGCCTTTTTAAAAAAATGCTCGTGATGTTTTTATAGGAATGGAAAAAATTCTTTTGTTTTACTTATGAAGTTGGGTCAAAGAAACGATTAAATGTAAAGAATCGATTCTGTTAATTTTATAACAGATGTTTGAATATTCAAAACATTTACAATTGTAGCGTTAGTTCAACACAGAAAAGTTTCCAAAAAAAAAATCCTAAAACAAACTATTCTCTAAATAACTTCAAATATCTATTCCTTGTCTTGCCTCAAAAGACAAAACTAAAAAGAAAAATGATATTAAAAGTTTCCAATATAACTCAGTTGTCACGAACTTAGAGCAAACCATTTATGATAAATTTGCCACTTGTCCAAAATATTTTCATTTATTTTGACCTGAGAAGCTTTTTTCATTTTCAAAAATAGCCGTTTTCTTTTGCAAATTTTACATGTAATCTTTTTCATGAAAAAAGAAAAAAAGAAAAAAAAATCGTAAGTCGTAAGTCGTTAAAGGAAGTCCAACCTTATGCAAATCAGTTATAAATATAGAACTGCATTTGAACGTTCTCGAAGGTGTTGTCACTGCTTCAAACTTTTTAAATCCAGCTTCGGATACATAAATGAATAGTTTATATAAATTTAAAGGTGTTTCCAAAACAAGATGTTTATATTAAGAATAATGTTTAATACTCTGTTTTGAGCAACAGCAATATAGTGAATGAGTGTAGTCCCAAAATGCTTGAAATATATGATATGTATTTTGGTAGAGAACTAAAAGAGGAAACTTTTCAAGCTTCTAGAAGGAAAGAAACTTAACACACAATTCTTAGTATTGTTAATATTTAACTTAGTAACGTACACAATAATGTGGGATTTTTTTAACTTAGAAAAGTTTGGAAGCTTTATTCGAACTTTCAAAAGAAGTTCAAGTTCTTGAAGATTTTTTAGGCCCCGTCCACACTATGCCGGATAAATTTGAATCCGCAACTTTCACACCAAAACCGAAAAAAAAAGGTTTTCCGTACACACATTAAAACGGATAAAATGTTTCGCGTCCACACTAGTCCGATCAGAGGCGGCAAAAACGCTTCATTGCATATCTGAGCACGTGCATCGAAGCTGAAATTGAGCCCGCGGTGAATTTTTAGCCTTCCCACAATGTTCCCATGACAATCATGACGTCATCGTATCCGAAAAATTTCGGGTACGAAATGTTCTCCGTCCACACTAATACGGCTAGCCGGTGTTTTCAAATTGTTCCATTCTGGAGACCGTATTCGAAAAAAATCGTTTTCGGTAAAGAATTGTTCCGGATTCACGCCCGGACTTGTGTGGGCGGTAGGCCTAACCTGATAAATAAAAATTCGAATTCGATGCCTTTTGCCAGTAATCGTCCGAGAGGCACACGTGTAACGTCATGCCGAACAGCGAAGCGAGTAGCCTGGGACAAGGATACACCCAACCTAAAATGGTTTACTAGAACCTAGAATGCGCGGATAACAGATCACAAATACCTCGTTATCTAAATCTACGCAGATGTAAAAATCCTGAAGCAAGGACTGAGGACTGAGGACTGAGGACTGAGGACTGAGGACTGAGGACTGAGGACTGAGGACTGAGGACTGAGGACTGAGGACTGAGGACTGAGGACTGAGGACTGAGGACTGAGGACTGAGGACTGAGGACTGAGGACAGGAAGGGGAAAATTTTTTAGCGAATACTCATATGTTACTATAAAATGTCTTCCTTTGATATACACATAGGCGAGAAGTATTGTTTTCTTTAATTCAACAGTTCAATTGCGCAACTTATGCTATTTTTATTTTTATTTTCACCACCGGTTTTATTATCCCAGCCATTTGATCGCGTGATCTACGAGTTAGTAGATAAAGACACTGATATCGTTAGAGCATTTCTAATAATGCGGCCAAACCTGATTTTCAGCCGAGAAAAACTGGAAATCAGTCCTAGCCGACACGTAGTACTCTATGTAGAAACATATTTTAACTATAGTTTTGATAAAAACATAAAGAAAGACATGTGCCAGCCTTATCTGATAGCTTAATTTTTCGTGATGCAATGTGGTATACTTTCAACTTCCAAGGGGGGGGGGGGGGGGTATTTAGTCGTATTTAGTCGCGTTTTAGTGGAAAGATCTACTTCGAAAAACCCTGGAGCGAAAAGTTGTAGGCTATTTTCAAAAGCAGGTCCCAGGTTCTCACGGTTTGAGAGATTTATTGTTTGGCGTAGACCTCCTGAGCCCTGGGCTTTTTTTTAATCCAACGTGCCTTTTTGTACGTCTTAAAGCAATAGAATCACTTGATGCGGAATAGGATCATTCTCGTTCCCAGGTCCTCCTCGGTTGTCGCTCCTCCCCGTCAAAGGGGAAGGAACGACAACCGAGGAGGATCTGGGAAAAGAATGGGAATTGGATGCATTTTCGTACCCAAACCCTACTCATTTTCCAAATCGTCTAACGAGTAAGATCTAGGTACGAAAAGGTTTTTACATTCGGCTTTGGAGGAAATTTAAGTCATAAAATGAGAAAGTGTGCTATGATAACTACAAACTTAACTAATGACTGCATGCTTTTTTGGTTTAATCGACTCTCGATACAGTGCAAGAACTATATCCTTAAATGTATTGATCATGGAACAGTTTTTTAGGCGATTGTAGTTATTCTAACTTCGTAAGCTAAGTTTTATTAGTATTTTATCGTAAGCTAATGTGTTTTTCTTAAATTGTTTTTAAGTTGCAAAGAGTGTTGTTATTGAAGAATGGGACGGCTCTGGTTCTGGAGACTGATTCAATTAATACTGAAATAAAAGGGAAGAAAAGAAAAATGGGATAAGAATTTTAATTGAAAAAGACTGAATAAATAGGAAAATTTAAAAAAAGTAAACAAATTAAAAAAGAAAAAGGACAGGCAGACAAATGAACACACAGACAGTAAAAAGGCAGAGAGACATGTACAGCTACTATGCAGAGAGACAGACACAAGACAGGGAGATAACAGACATGACAAATGAGCACACAGACAGTAAAAAGGCAGAGAGACATGTACAGCTACTATGCAGAGAGACAGACACTAGCAGACAGATAACAGACATGACAAACATGTGATATCTCCAGAAAGTCATAATGGGGTTGCAAGTTTATAACTCCGGCAATAGGCAGTTAACGGTCACGGGTCTGTACTAGTGAGCAAAATTTTTGATTTTATTTTGAATTGGTTATTCTTTTTAGCTACTTTTAAAGAACTGAAACAATGTGTAACCAGTGTGTTACGAAATGCAGTTTTATTACGATCTTTCGAAACAGGTTGTAGAAATTTTGTTTGCTCATTAGTAAATTTCACCCATGGGAATCAAGATGTTCATATATTCATTTGCTCTCAGTGAATTAATCAGGGCCTATTATAACACGGGCAATTGTGTTTCGGCGTGCGTGCGCAAGCACTAGCGACGCCTGCCTGTTAATACTGTTGTTCTTTGCTCACCATGTTTAAAACACGTTTTTACATCGATTTAAGTTTTTCCTACGCTCACGTTGTTCGTTTACGTTGTTATTTTGTTAACCAACGCCTTCACCTTATTTTCATTGTTTTTACTGTTATCCGCAATATGACATGTATCGCGTGATCCATTTGGACCAGTGGCAGCGTTGGATTATGAATATTTATATAGCACTGTTCATATATGACATATCTTACTTGATTAACGCATCAAGGCACGATCAAAGAAGAGATATGGGTTCTCTTCGTTGACCAGAGTGATGGGCTTGTTGATTGGCTGATGGAATTTCCCATCTACATCTTTGGGATATTCTTCCATCAAGAAATTCTACAATCAAAAAGAGTAATCAGTATTAAAACATTACCGGCTATCGATCAAATTTTTAGTATACATTTTATTCCCTAAGGCTTTTCCAGATTTTCTTTTTCGGTGTTGATAATTTACAACGATCATGCCACAGGGAGCCCAATTTAGATTTAATATTATTTTTGTATTGGAGGTCAAGAGTGTCCTCCATAATGCAAACAAGTGAAAAGAATCGATCAAAAATGCAGTACAACACTCCCTCCCCCTCCTCCCGCGCCTTTGTTTTTGTGTATAATTCCTCTAAGATATCTGATGTCGTTACTTATATGAAAATCAAAGCTAATCTTAGATCGTGACGTAGAAATGACGTCACTGCAAAACTGACATGTCATGAAGCCTGTGACAAACGACCAGCGAAAAATAAAAACCTGTCCACCATTGCAACAAAAATATATATAACTCTTTATTGTTTTGTGTAACTGTTATCAACCTCTTATATGCAATGTTTTTTTTTTCTTTTGGTAGAATGAAAATCCATAATTTAAAGAGGGAAATTGACACTCAGTTTTGCTAATTTCCTCGATTCCGATTGGCTAACATTTTCTCTCAGATCACGTGGAAAGAGTATTTCAATAAAGTCGATCAAAAATGATTCAGAGTATCTCCACCCTCCACACACCCCCCCCCCATAGTATCAAATGTCGTTACTTATACAACTGATAATAATAATAATAATAATAATAATGATAATAATAATAATAATAACGATTTATAGAAGCATATCTACAGAGTAGCTCTACATCTTCAACAAAGAAAATAATAAATGAAAATATAGTGGAGTAAGTAAATAGAAAAATGATTGAATTAAAGTCGGTTTTATCTAAATTGGGCCCCCTGTGGATCATGCTCAAGTCCCTTAATTATTAAATACCTCAGCAACAAAGAGGGCTCGGCATCGTTCCTGATAGCTGACTTCGCTACCGATCCAGACATAAAGTTGAGATTCCGTATCCAAGAGATAGACTAGAAGAAATAGGATCGACAGTTATAGTGACTGTTCGATGGGATCGGAGAGAAATGTGAGGGGATTAATTAAAAGGTACTATAATCGCGCATTTCCAAGTCTAGTAAGTCAGCATCTTAATTTTCGCGTGCACTTCTTGCAAGCCATTGTTTTTTTCGCACTGTCCAAAAACCCACAGCATATAGTTTTATGTTTATTAGAATTTTATCTCCGCCCACGCTTTTTGCGAGTCAGCGGTTTACTGGGGTCACGCCTGGCCTGACGTGTCGCGGGTTTGATTCCCGGGGTTGGTGTCGTTATGTGAGCACAGTTGCTTGTTGGTTCTCTCCTGTGCTACAATATTTTTTTCTTAGGGTTTCCAGCGGTTTTAAATTCCTCCCTTCGCAAAAATCAACATGTGAGTTGAGTGTTAATTTGTGTGTTGTAAATAATTAGCCTGGGTGGCCAGACTCTGTTTGGGGGAGGGGGTAGGGGGTAGGGGTAGTGCGTGTGGAGTGAATCGTATGGAGGATTCTCTTACGGGGGGTGATGGTTGTAAAATATAAGTTTTGCAAGGCAAGGGTTTACTTACTGCAATTGCTGGTCAGGTTGGACTTGCAAATTGTCCTGGTGTCTTCGATAGCACGATTCAGCAGCTTGCCATTATTGTTCGTCAAACTAGAAGAAAAAAATGTCGATATATTAACATATCATAGAGGCATGGCAGCCATGTTGGTGTACCTTGAAGAAGAGAAACTAACAATAAATTATTTTGCCCAAATTCGCCCATGTAACGAGGCCCATAGGTTTGGTTTAGCCGTAAGATATTGAAAAGAAAGTGAGACTAGAGTTTCTCCAGAGTTTCTCAATGTAAAAATGATCAATACTTACTAATAAAGCCTCTTGATGGGGTTTTTTGGTGTCTAAAAAAATTAATGAATGATTTATAAGAATATCATAATAATTGTTTGCAGACTATGATTGGTTCACACAGAACCTGTCGACTCACTTTTGCACTTTTTTCATATGACGCTCCTAGTAATGCAAGGCTCTTGATCAACTACACAGTTCGTAGAGTATCGAAAACCGCCGCACTAAGCACAGACCTTCGCTGGAGAGAGGTCAATGACATACGAACTAAAACTAGAGTTTTACTTACGTTGTCCGGTGTTGCTTTATAAGTTTTTCCCTTGGTGGGAAAGAGGTGATAAGCAGGATGATCTTTGTCTTCGAAACTGTCCCCTGAAATAAACAATAAGGGGTAAGGAACTATTCTATTTATAGCAACATCTGTGGAAAAGCATCAAATGAAGCGAGGGGAAAGATTAAGTTAGTATATGTAAGGGAGTATTCACTTTTTAGAAGGGGACGGGGGCCGAAGGAATAGACCATATGCAAAACGAGTGTAAGACTAGGAACGAGCACCACGAAAGTATAAGCGGTGTTGCATTGTGTTACCGTCACCAAGAAATTCGGACATTGCTCTCGGATTTCCTTAGGAGTGTACTGACTTTTAAAAGAATTATTTACTTGGTTTGTTTGGCAAGCTTTCTGAATTCAAGCAAAATATCACTTTTATAACTTGATTGAAGCTTTTCTTGCTGCTGTTTAGAGAGCTAGTAACTAAAGAAATCGATCTGAACTTTCTTTTTTAAAGTAAGTAAATTTGTATTGGCGTAAATCAGTTCTGAGAGCAATACCCGTGGAAGGGGAACACTAAGCAATATAGGTTCCATAGAAAAGAATACTTACTGACAACTGACTTGAACCTTAGTGTGGAAGCACGCTGTTAGAGGAAAAAAAGAACAACAATGAAAACATATAAGCAAATTATTGTTTTATCTAAAGCTTAGTTCTGTCCCTCGGTCTGGTCATTTATCTCCTTCTCTTGATTCGAAAACTCCGTACCCGCCCCCGTCTCCCCGTCTCCCCATCTCCCCGTCTCCCCGCTACAAATTCTCTGTAGGATCCAAGCTATCTAATTGGGTAAAAAATCCACTTATTTTCTAGGATTTTCGTGTCAGATAGCCATTTTGTTTCCGGGATTTCCGGAAGACCCTTTTTGTTTTCACCCCCCAATCACCCTGCCTCCCACCACCCCCCCCCCCCCCCCCCCCCCACACACACACACACACACCCCAAACCAATTAGAATGTTCAATAAATCGATTTGCCACCAGAGCTTCTCCTTTGTAGTTGCTGACCAAGAGGAACGTGGGCTCTGGGGTACAAAAAGGATGTTTTCGGTCTGGTTACCTCTTTCTGCCTGATATATTCCTCAGCAGCGTCCTTCTCTTCCTTGATGCTTTTTTTGCCTTCCCACTATGGATACGAAACAATAAAGACTATCAATAGCACAAAATTGGTTTCAATGTAAAGTAAACGATGCTTATTATCATGTAGATCGTTGAAGTGCGACCCTCGAAGTTTAATTTCTCGCAGTTTTCCGACTAGCATTTCGACGACCGTCGATCAAAGAACTGAAATAAAAACCTATAATCCTCCAAAATCTGCCTCAGATATATTTCTTGCAGTTCTTTGATTGACGGTCGTTGAAATGCTAGTCGGCGAACGAGACCATTACATGGATGGCGGAGACGGGGGAGGGGGGCTAGGGTCCCCCCACTTTTTATGAGAATTACATTTTAGTTTGTCTAGGAATAAGAAAAAGAGTTCGTCCAATAACAAGGAGGGGAGGGGAGGACTGCAGCGCTCCCCCCTCCCCCCTCATGCACACACACACTTTAAAAACTGTTCCACCCAGTCCCTGAAGACATCAAAATTCGCGGGTCGCACTTCAACAATAATGGTAGTAATGGTAGGGACACAAGTAATACAAGATGGATGACCAAGTGCACGTGACTTGAAAGATGTACCGCTGGCCGGTACTGGCGCTGCTTAATTATTCATAATTTATCTTACCAGGTACATGAAGTATTCGTTCATGATGACAAAGACGTCATCAGAGCACAAGTTCCCTTGAAGGAATTTCCTCTCTACCATCCATTGCTTCTGCAAAGGAGAAGAAGAAGAAAAATAATGAAATCAGTTGAATCAACTGATCCACTTTATCAGGGACCAGGGAGCAAGCTAGACCAGAATGCACCTTGTTCCCTATCCCAGGTCTACCTTCGATCTACATCATAAATGTACTCAAGCTAGACCAGAATGCACCTTGTTCCCCATCCAAGGTCTAGCTTCAATCTACATCATAAATGTATCCAAGCTAGACCAGAATGCCGTATGTTCCCTATCCCAGGTCTAGCTTTGATCTACATCATAAATGTACCCAAGCTAGACCAGAATGCACCTTGTTCCCTATACTTTAAGGCACAATAAACACAAGATGTACCTTCTTTCCTTTCAGTCCAGCTTCCTCTTCGTGGAATTGAAGAAGGCAACATTTGTCATACTTCGTTCTGTAAGTACATTAATAGATGGTTTTAAAACTGGGTGGACATAGTATGACTTCGTATATAAGACCATTTTTATGATGAAAAAATGGCTTTGAATTTTGGCCACATTAACAGGGCTTCCTGATCATGACGACATGCATTAATTAAACATTTCATCTTTTTTTTTTCGGGTTGGATCATATGTGAGTTGAGTTTGTTCTCTCCCTTGCCACGAGGGTTTTTCTCCAGGTTCTCTGGTTTTCTCCCTCCATAAAAATAAACATGTGAGTTGATTTTGTTTGATGTGTTGTTTTCTCCCTTGCCACGAGGGTTTTTCTCCAGGTTCTCTGGTTTTCCTCTCTCCATAAAAATCAACATGTGAGTTGATTTTGTTTTATGTGTTGTTCTCTCTCTTGCCACGAGGGTTTTTCTCCAGGTTCTCTGGTTTTCCTCCCTCCATAAAAATCAACATGTGAGTTGAGTTTGTTTGATGTGTTGTTCTCTCCCTTGTCACGAGGGCTTTTCGCCAGGTTCTCTGGTTTCTCCTCCGTCCGTAAAAATCAGATGTAAGTTGTGGGTTGTGAGTTGAATACATAGAATATCTAATGTAATGGTAGGGTTTGTGAGTGACAGTGGGCCAAATTGGAAACCAGTATTAAGTTACTAATATAAAATCGTGATTTATTTATTTATTGATTCACTCACTTGGCCTCGCTTTTGTCTTTTGGTTTTCTCCTCACTTCAACCTTGAAGTAAGTGTGAAAGGTGTCAGATTCTTCGAGCTGAATTTCGCGGTGCAAGATCGGCTTCTCGTCAAGCTGAAGAAGGAAATTACTGTATTAGGCACTGGTTAGAATTTATCCCCCTCCCCTCCCCCCCCCCCTCCCTCCCACCCCAAGAAGCACTATCTTATGCTACGTTTCCCCCTCAATAAACCGTTTTCTCAAGGTTGTGTGCACATCCAAATTTAAGCAACTTGATGAGAACAGAACACGAGCTTTATACACCCTTCTCATAATGGCTGACGAGCGCACAAAAACGAGGTCACCCAGTCATCTTGCAAGGCTGAGCAAGGCTGCTCTTTCAGAATGAAGGTGGATAGCGCGAATACAGGTCAAAGCAAGAGGTAAATTACTATACTTTTCTTCTATAAACGCATTCAATGTACTTCTATATCTTGTATTGTGGACTAATGACTGGGTGACCTCGTGTTCGTGTATTTTTCAGCCATTATGTGAACGGTGTATAATGAGTATAGCCATGCATTTTTATGAAAAAAGTTTCTATAAGAATTCATAAAATCGATTATTCTCCTTTTGATTATAAAACCGGTTTCTCGACTTTACTGAATTTTCGTTCAATTTTGCGTTCAAAATGGATGCGCACGCAATCTTGAGAAAACGGTCTATAGTAGTTTTGGCAGCAGCACGCAATGATGTCGATTTATATTAATAGCTCACCACAAGAGAATACAACAAAATATGAATTAAGACGGCACAATGTTACCAATATAAGAAAGACAAAATGGTCCTGTCAAGATGGCCGCCGTATGATTGTCGCAGTAGGCCTCTCTACTCCTTCTCCCTGATGCGGACAGAGTACTTTTAAAAAGCGATTCCGATTCCGTGTGCCTAATAGCTATTAACCATTGAATATGTGCGCAAACGGGAACTGGTTTTACTTACAAACAGGTTGAGCTGCTCTGCCTTGATGGTTGCTAATTTGTAATCCTCGCTTGAACAATGCTTAGACACCCAGATGTGAAGATCATGAATGAATGTCTAGTAGTAAAATGATTCAATGTTAGATTGCCAAGCAGGCAAGCAGGCAAGCAGGCAAGCAGGCAAGCAGGCAAGCAGGCAAGCAGGCAAGCAGGCAAGCAGGCAAGCAGGCAAGCAGGCAAGCAGGCAAGCAGGCAAGCAGGCAAGCAGGCAAGCAGGCAAGCAGGCAAGCAGGCAAGCAGGCAAGCAGGCAAGCAGGCAAGCAGGCAAGCAGGCAAGCAAGCAAAGATGATACATGGTCAGCTACTTACGATTGCAGCCTTGTGCCAACAGAGTACAATGTAGGCCCTGTCGTTGTAGAATCTACAGTAGGGTTTCTTCTTAGTTTCCTCCGACTCCCACACCTTCTCTTCCTCCTTCACCAGTTCAGTCACCTACAATATCAATAACAACATGTGCGTTCACCAACTTGGCTTTGATCATTATCGGGTGGTATTGCATATATAGAATATTTCAAAAAAGTTAGTCAACAAAAACCTAGAAAGCTGTGATCGCTGAGAATCATGGGAAATAGTTCATATTCAACAAGTAAAGCTTTTGACACAAACTGCAGCAGTTGAGGATGCTCAGAGGAGGTAAACTTGTAACTGGTAGAAGAGCTCAAGTCCATCAACAGTTATCAAGCGGTTGAAACATGTAAAATGTATCTACCCATGATCCTTGCCGGTCTCAGCTTTGTAGCTTTTCAGGTGGCATGGTGTGACTAACTTTATTGAAATAAGTTTTTACAATAGACCATTTTCAATAAACTTCTAAACCACCGCTATGTTACTTGATTAGAGGCTCATTTACACAGGGTTAGCCTCGATTTTGTTGTGCGGAATATTCATGTGTTCTAGTGAATGTCCGTGGAATTATTGTGTTTGCATCGTTGAAGTTCAAACCTTTTGTTATTAATTAAGTCCTCCAAATTGAGCTGCATTCTGATGTGCTCTAAGGGGTCTATTCAAGGACGCTAGTGTGACGTCATCATCGTCATATTGAATGACTTCACAAAATCATCGAGTCCAAAGTTTGATTTTTTAAGGTTCATTTTAAAATAAAGTTGTAAGTTTTCACACACAAAAAATTATTTGGTGCTAATAATGAAATAAATATATATTTTCCGAGCAGTGAAATCACAAATGGTATCTCAAATATTTTACGCTACGCCGGGTATCCTCGATAAACACGTTAATTAACGTATTTTCTTGCTAAATCATTAACTTCTGCGTCCATCCGTGTTATTTTTTTGTAAACAATAAACACTTAAGAATGCCCTGAAGCAAAATTGAGTTGATACTCAAAAGCTTCGATTGGGTCGATTGATCTTTAGAGCGACTAACAGTAAGGGGGACGGACATGCCGTGTCGTTCTTGGCTGTGAGACGCGAATAGCGGCGACGCAGCTGCGGCGACATGACAAAAAAATGATTTATACAAAAATATTGGAACCTCCTTGACTTGACTTCGCATAAGTCCAATATATTAACAAAAATATTAACAATCATAATATTTAACAGCAATAATAATATTTAATAGCGTTAATAATAACAGTGTCGTGACCTTGTCCGCGCCGAGTTTATGCCATGTTCCGAGTATTTGATTGAATGGAATGTAAATTCTTGAGGAATGTGATTGGTCTGGCGTATCTCTTGCCGTTTCAAGACCGTGTTCGTGCCGTGAGCTTTTCACTCTAAAACGGATACCAGCGCCGTGCCGTATCTGTCGGTTGCACATACCTGTGAATTATAGACCTCCCAGATCATGGGGTGTTTTTCCTTGATCGACTTGACATTGGCCCACAGAGGGTCACTCTTGGCTGTCTTCCGATATTCCTGATGAAGAGTACGAAAATGAATGGTCAAAACGTGTAATTAATGGATGGATGGATTGATGAGATAAAATGGATGGATGAATGGATGGATGGATGTGGATGGATGGATGGGATGGATGGTTAGATGGATGGATGGATAGATGGATGGAATGGGATGGATGGTTAGATGGATGGATGGATGTATAGATGGATGGGATGAGAGGATGGGATGAATGGGACGGATGGATGGATGGATGGGATGGGATGGAATGGATGGATGGATAGATGTATAGATGGATGGGATGGGATGAATGGGACGATTGGATGGATGGATGTGATGGGATGGATGGGATGGATGGATGGATGGATGGATGGGACGGATGGATGGATGGATGGATGGATGGGATGGAATGGAATGGAATGGATGGATGGATGGTTCTCGTATAGCAGGTGAAAGAACCAACATAAATTAATAATATTGAAAAATTAGCATAAGGATCATATTCAGACACATTAATCAATAGACAAGAAAAAGATAATAAGTCAAAATAAAAGAGCTAGATTTTATATAGAAAAACAAACAAAAGTACTCTAATCGTATAATTAATACAAGAACAACTTGTGAACAGAAAATACGCCATTACTTTCTGATTATTGACTCTATTCTTTTTTCTCTTCTCATGTGTTATGTAACGGCCTCTCATTGTTCTCTTCTCTCGTCTTGCCCTTTCCTTTCCTTTCCTTTCCTGTCCTGTCCTGTCATTCTTACCTCTCTTCTCGTCTTTCATATAAACTTCCACAAACTAAAATCGACTAGGCTCCTAATCAAATGCTCCTAATTCAATTTTGTAGTGAATAATAACATTTCTTATATTGCATTCAAAATCCTGTGTAGACACAATAAATATTTACAAGCTTGACTGGTTAGTAAAAGAAATGTTAATTAATATACTTCAATCTGAGTTGTCTATAAATTCAATCTAACGACAAATAGAGAAAAAGAATTTCTTGCTTCGAAAAGCCGCATAACGAATAAAAATTTCAGTTTCAAGAATATTTTTACGTTAAAAATGTGAAACGTTTTTGGAGTTGCATATCTATTTAACAAACTCATTAATAATTCATGAGGAAAACACAAAGTAAATCATGACCACCTGAAAAGGTTTATAATTCTGATACAGAATCACGTTCATTTGCATAAACTTTAACTTGGATTTTCCTGGGCAGACTAACTTTTACCTTGAAAATTTAGTGAAACACAAAGGAACTAACCTAGACGTTTGTTATTAAGCAATATACAATATTCGTGTCCGTGTTCTGTGTATAGGATATATAAACTATCGGCTACGTCTCGAGTTTATATATCGTACACAACACAGCCACTCATACTGCAGGCATACTCTTTCTAGTATAGAAGTTTATGGATGATTTAAAGTTGCAAAGACTAAGAAAATGAATCTAAGTATCCTAAAAGACTAAAACGAGGTCAACAAGTACTCTCTCATGACCGAGTTCATTCACTTCCTCGTTTGAATTCGTAAAATATTTTCATAAAATATATTTACTTAAATTAATAGTAAGTTCGTGTGTATACTTTTTTGTATACAAAGTTTCTTATTTTAATTCTTTCGTGTTTATTCAAATGAAAATGAATAATATTAGCAACAGTTTTGAAGCTAGTTCGTCTGTTATTGTCCTCTGGAGTTTTAAAACTTTGTCCTCTAAAAGCCATAGCTGTAATAGTTATAATAAAGCTTTGCAAATGAATAAATAAATAATTCAGATAAAAGTGTGAGAAGGTTGAACTGAAGTCGCTCGTTAGAGTATTAAAGCCGTTTTCGAGAAGTTTATATTCCCTTGAATTGAATTAAAAACACGAGACAACTGTACGTATAACAAATTAAGGGAAGTCCAAAAAGAAAGAAAAATATTTATAGGATTACTTTTTAAACGCCATTTTCGAAAATTAAACATCGAAATTATGCATTCAATCAAACTTAGGTTAATTAAAATAAATTCTCTTGTGAACTTTAGGGAGTAATCTTATTCAGTTGCATTGGTACTCGTTCAAATAAACAACTATTTACAAGAAACATACTTTGATAAACTTATCTGTATAATGCGTATCAATTTTTTTTTTCCTCAAGATTTTATGGCTGTTAAAGGGATAGCTTAAGATTTGTATTTGAAGTTGAGAAAGTTTTAAATTATAAAAATACTGGCAGATTGGATTTTATAAGTGCGCTTACTTGCTTGAAAAAATATATAGAACCTTAAGACAAAAATAAAACATTTACAGATGAAAACTGAGAAACTTTTACAATTTTGTAATCTGAAATTATGCAAGATTTCATGCTCTCAAGCTATTTGAGCTAATTAGTATGACACAAAACTTTAGCTTCAGTTTTTCTTAAATAGCGAAATTTGGAAGATTATGAAAAATTGTATACCTCTTCATCGATGGTCATCGAGCTGTATTCAACCACGCATTTTTTCCACGGATAATCCGTTCGCTCAACTCCATTGGATTCGAGCGACATTTTACAAGCTTCCGTTTATATGCACTTTAGCAGTCTTCTTCCTAGCTAGCCGTATAACAAGTACCTGGGTTGGACCACTAGATATTTGAATCTGAAAGCCTCCCTTAGGATGTCATAGAGATAGCCAGTCATCCAATGGCCCGTGCGGTTACCATAGTGATATACTATTACGATATGGACCCTTTTCTTGAGACATCAACCACTGAATAATGCAATCTTTTTTATTTTTTGACATTTTGACAACAAAAACAATGAAGTTCGTTTTTATTAAATACGACGAACGAAAATGATATATTTCTAACCTTGGGCTAAATTATTTTCTTCTTCTTGTGTAGTTTGAATTTTTTAATGTCAAGCAGAGTCCTTTGAATGGTTGTGTCAAATAGCTTGTCGTTGAAGCGTAGAGTCGATACAAAAGAAATAAAAACAAGCTTTTATTATCTGAATTTGGTCAATCAAGCTAAAAATTGAGACAAACCTCGGTACAATTGAATAATTTTATCCACTTTAACTTTCGCACGCAAAAACGCTTCAGGGAATACAAAAATGCTCAAAAGGATTTCTTAAATTGTTTTTATCCTTACAATATAACTTCTGTCTAGTTCATATTGTTAAATATTTATTGGATAAATTAATTGATAGAGTCGAGAGTACTTAGTGTTTACACAATGGGAGTTATTCTTTATGTAGAATTTTGTAAACAATACCATATATAGATGAAATTTGCTCTCTTTCGCTTCTGTTTGTTATAAAATATTCATGCTTCTAAAATTATGGTCTCTGGAAGTGTGCTAGAATAAAACACACTAGAATGTGAACTGGACAGAAGAAGAAGAAGAAAAGAAAGAAAGAAGGCGAAAAGAAAATGTATTTGGAAAAAGGAAGCGCACAATATCAGTATTTGAAACAAGAATTTTTTAAACCCTCGACATTATATCTATTAAGGACCACAACTGAAGAGGCGCTAGCGAGAGGGTAGGGGAAGGGGCACCTATGTCCTCCAGTCCGAGCCTAAGGCCCGTTTACACGGAAGGTAAAGGATGAACTTGTAGAGTTTTATTCTAAGTCCGGTCGTGGATAGCGCTATCCGACGGATCAATCTAATCCAGTTGACAAATTCACTTGGATAACAGCATCGAATCATCCACTGGATAATAATTTATCCGTTGGATAGCGCTATCCACCCTTTCGTATAACCGGGCCCTGGACTTCAAATTACATGATCAATGTCTCTAAATAGAAGAGCAAAAAAAAATATATATATATATATATTTTTTTTTAAATTTCCAAAAAATCGCCGTTGTAAAGTGTCCTTAATAGGGCCTCGCTGCATGTCGTCGTCGTCGTTATTTTTGTATAGCCGTTTCAAAGCCATGCTTCATATCGAAATTTAAACCTAACTGGGTTCAGTGCAACAAGAACGAAATCTTAAACACCACGTAAAAGTTTATAACAATACTAGTATATACTCACTGACGCTTCAGATCAGTGCTATTCCCTTCGTCCCACATGGCACCTCCCTGCTTCGTCCTAGGAGTAGCCTTAGGACTGAGTTCTGTTAACCGCAATTTCCGTCCACAAATCTCGCATCTGATCTAATCTAATCTTATCCATCTTATCTTTTTTATCTTAAGAATGCAAGGGAAAGGAAAGGAAAGCGAATCTTTATTTTCCCTACATTGTTTATTATATATATTTCGCTTTTCCCGATTTAGGGGGGAGGGGTGGTGTTACCCGGTACCCACCACCTCTGGAAGTGAAATCTTAGATTTTGACCCCAAATATCTCCAAAACTAAAAGCCAAATCACAGAAATGAATGGATTGTCTGTCTGCATGAATCTAAAAAACATATTCGTGTATAGCGAAATTGCCACTACAGACCCCCAGTATCGAGCAATTGAACAGTTCTCTGAGGGGGGAGGGGGTATGTACCGGTACCCACCACCTTAATTCATAAAATCGGGTCCCTATTTTGGACCATTGTTTTGGCCTTGCCCCTAAATATAACCTTGTGTGCTATATCACATGATAATACTGAGGTTAAATGCTGAAAGATTATTATGTTAGAATCATCATCATCATTATCATCATCATCATCATTAACATCATCATAATTAAAAGTAGGACAGGGTCGATGATTACCGGATTGGGAAAAACTGTGACGGTGTCAGTTCACCTAAAGTTGAATTTTTCATTTCACCATTTTAAGTGAGATAAAAGATAAGTATAATAAAATAAAGATAAAAATAATATTTCTGTTGAGTGGCATGCCCAAATTTCTTTGGTCTCGGAATGATGTTCTTCCGAGTCCCATTGCTCACAAAAACATAAAAATAAAGCCAGAAAATGTTTGAAATAATTTAATATCTTCACCTGCAATAATCAGAACTTTGGATAATAAATCCTATCATGAAGAAAAAGTAATAACATCTGTATTTAATTAACTAATTTCCTCCAGTTTTCAGTTGTATTTTGGGCTTATTTACCATGATTTTCGTCATCTAGCCGTCAAAATGTTGTGGACTCACGAGGCATAGAAGAAAAACGTGGTAAATAAGAGGACATACAACGGAAAACTGGAGGAAATTGTTTTTTTACCACAGAAAAACAACAATTTTACTAGGAATACAAGGGTAAACTTTACTCTCGTTTTCCCACAGGTAGCCCAACCGTATACATTATACTGTTTTATCATATAATATATGGAACGAATGGGACTTCATAAATCTTCATTTTCGGAAAGTGCAGTTAGATTGAACGAAATTCGCTCACAGTGAAGCTAAGAACAACCAAAACACACTGTAGAAGTTTCAGTGGATTTTATTAAAATTTAATGAACGAAAATGAAGATTTATGAAGTCCCATATATTATATAGTCACAGTACAATGTATACGCTTGGGCTACCTGTGGTTTTCCTAGTAAAATTGAAAATGAAATTTAAAAAAATGGTTTCAAGCGCCCACGTGATATGTTGACGTAATTCATTGGTATATCCTCCTATCTCCCCCTGCTCTAGACCAATCAGGTCGCGAGAAAATTCGCAAACTTGTAAAAAATTGAATTACCATTTAAACCCGGAAGTCTTTTCCATCGAAACGTTACACTTTTTTAAGCCCTATAGGGTATATACGTATTTCATTTAAGGGGTACACCCCTCACTTTTTACAAAGTTTCGCTTTCGAAGACGGACATCCGGTTGGTCAGTTAACCCATTTTAGGATAGATCAAGCAACCAGAAAATCAAGCTTAATAACTCCGAACAAGTAGGTTCAAGGAATACGTGAACTCACCAAAACTGTCGTTGGCTAAATGGATGGAGGAAAATCAGTCTGATATGCTTGACACAGTCGAATCAAATTCAAAATGGCTGCATCGTACACCGTTCTAAGCAAATTTCAAATATTTATAACCCAGATCGGATTAGAACTCACAAGTTTGGATATAAAGATCTTAAAAAGCTTAATTAGAGATCTTTTGCCGCCAAGAGTGCTGGAAGATATCGATATAAAGGAACAACTGCCAGGTCTGGATTTGTTCGCAAGACTACAAGAATATTGTTGGGTGTCTCAAAACAATCTTGGGCTGTTAAAACAGGTTCTTGAAATTGCTGGAAGAGTAGATTTAGTCAAGAGAATCGAAAGTTTTGAGAAGACAGTTACTGAATTAATAGATGCTCCGCAGTCGCTAATGGAGGTACTTCCAGGTAAGTGCATAGGGATATATATCAGACGCTGTGGGGGAGATTTGATTTTCACCCTATGATACCATTTTTTCCTTTCACAGCTCCTGGTACCACCTTGAAAGGTAGCCGTGCCGTGCCTTTGCATCCAAGTGAGATGAACGGTCAGCTAGCAGTGACAGAGACCTTTTTTTAACACTTGGACAATTATTCACATGTTTCTATCATTGCAAGCTCCCATTCATCTCACTTTGACAATGAAAGGCACAGCTACCTTTCAAGATGATGGTGCTGGGAACTGTGAAGGAGGCTATTTTCAAAATTGACAAAAAACTAGAGATGGCACTAGTCTTGATTAAAGCTCTTGATCCTGAGTTTGGATATATAAACAGAATGCATTGTGGTCTAGCTTGGGTACATCAACACCATATAAGGCAATATGAACAAAAAGATGTTCGTACCCAAGCTAGACCAAAATGCACCTTGTTCCATCCAGGTTTAGCTTTGATCAACACCAAAGCTCTTCCCAAACTAGACCAGAATGCACCTCATTCCCCATCCAAGGTCTAGCTTAATGGTAATTTGAAAATGATATTACTTGTTAACAAACTAGATAGCCATTGTCATTTTCTTTTGAGAATAAAAGGATATGATGAAAGGCTATTGTTTTCTGCTGGTTTCTGATTAGCTCTACTAACCAAAGTTGGAATGTATTGTTTTCATTCTACAATTTGATTGGTTTTTGCTGTCTAAGTGGTCCCAGTTATAATAGTTGCACTGTAAAATAAAGCTTTAGGGGGCACTTAAATGAAAACGCCCCAATTTTTCGAAGTCCAAATAATTGAAGTATTTGAGGATAATTTGACTCAATTATGATTATGTAAACCAGATTAGTGAACATTTTCACCTGGGAGCCACTTGCAGTTGAGAGATTTTGGGTTAAAAGAGAAAAGAACAATAAGGTTGAGTAAATGACATCATTTACACACAATTTATATGCTGAATAGAATTGATAATTATTTTTATCTGCGACATTTTACTGTGAAGAATTTATGTTGCTTGGCTAAGATTGGGGCCATATAGATACGTTTAATTAAGTTTAAAGTAATTTCCAATTTTTATCAATTTTCATCCAAGTGCCCCTTTAAGAAACAACTATGTTTTTGAAACTCATTGTTTTCCATCACAAAAAGAAGCAACTTTTCTTCAATAAAAGAATGACAAACTTCTAAATATCTAAAGTCACCCTCATAAAATGAAGTTTATTGTATATATTACTTTCTTCAAAATTACTCTAATTCTGATTGGACAAGAGGAGTACGATGAAATCCCAAATTGTACTAAATAGAAAGGATGAAATGTTTTCGTGTTGATATATACACTTTAAAAATGTCGCACTGTAATCCATGGTCAAATGCATATTTCTAGTCATTTTTATTAGAAAGTGCAACATAAATCTGAAACATTTGAATTGGTTTCTATTCACTAGAAACTCATGTTTTAATTCCTTCCATACTTCAGTTTCTGTAGTGTTACATCTATTTGCTTTTAAAAAATTACCTACTCCAAGTTAATTTAAGGTTATGAGATTAGTTCAGAAAGTGCCATTGATAAGGAATTTGCAAACATTAACCGTGCACATAAATACTATGATATTTGAATTTTTACCACATCTGAAAATCAATTTTCAAATTTTTCTCCATATTCACATTCATTATAATGTGATTCATGAATTTGATTTAAAATTGGTTTGGGTTAAAATGTAGTCACACTACTATTCATGGTCGAATGCATATTTCTAGTCATTTTTAGAAAGTGCAATTCAAATCTGAAAGATTTCTGTTTCTATTTATTAGAAACTTCTCTTTCATTCATTCGATACTTCAGTTTCTATAGTGGTGCATTTATTTGCCTTGAATAATTATACGCAGTGTTCTCTTCTATTTCTAACATTTCGGGTCCTTCACGAATTTGCAAGATGTGATCCTATTGAAGGGCGCACATGTGTAGAACAATAGAAAAAATGACCTTTCCCCAACCCCGCCTCTAAACCTAAACCAATCACAGGGGACGTTGCAAATTCATGAATTTCCTATGATATATATATATATGAGATGCAGAATGTAAAACATGCTTAAATACGTTTGCTTAGCCACTACATTTTGTGGGAAATGCTTTTTTAACTTGACTTTGTACAATAGAAGATAAATAAGACCAAATAAGTTACTTTTTAAGTTTTGCATCTCATTTGATATTTTGCATCTCATTAGATATATGTATAAATGTACATACTACAACCTTTTTGCAATCAAGTGTGTGTATATATATATATACAACATACATGCATGCATCAAATATTTATGTATTTGTCTTTGATTATCATATGGGTCTGTCCTCGACTTTGGATGTTCTGAACTACAGTACACCATGTTGTGCAGGTTGGAGCGCTCATAGTGGGGATTAGACCCGCATGGTGCCATTATTGTAATTAATTTATTTTACCTCATAGATATATCTAGATAGATTAGTTTGCATTTGTACATATAAGTCTTAAAAATTGTTGTAAAGAGCATAGAGACTCAATTATCATTTTATCATCATTTTATGTGCTTTTAAGATTTATTATTATGAGATTAGTACAGAAAGTGCCATTTAGTTACAAACAAGTTACAAACATTAAGACTGCACATTAATCCTATGATTTTTGAATCTTTACCACATCTGAAAATCAATTTCAATTTTCGATATTTTCTCCTTATTTAGGAATTGTTGTTGACACCACATTGAAAGTGAAAAATAAAAATGCTGTTGCAGTTTTATTTCATAAGAATCCATAAGTAATTATAAAGTGTTTAAAATAGCCAGCTTTTAGATTATGGTTTTTGCTTGCTCTAAAGTAAACTTATCTGACAGTCGTAGTTATCTATCAAGCAGTCAAAAATAATTCATGAAAAATGTGAAATAGTTTTAATATATTTTTGTCATTAACACAATTTTTTCCAATGATAATAGCACCAAATACTGTTTTCCTTCGTTTACTCCTGTGTGATCCGAAGAGGTCAGAAGAACTCACACAAAAGACTAATTCATTGAGAGAGGCAATCTGCAAGAAATTAGAGTTGGAGCTCAAAGATGTGGCTTTCATCACAAAGGAAGATGCTAGCCATCAAGATTGTGTATTCATTCTATTCCAATTCCCAAATCTGGAACCCAAGATTATGGAACTGAATTGTGATGCTTTGAACAGAGCTGACTGGTTGGTGAGTCTTGGGGTTCTTCAGCTACAGATTGGTGGCAAGGCGTCTATTAACATCAAGGAAAATTTGCAGGATATAAGGCCAATCCCAAAGAGGCAGACTAGTGTTTTGGGTAAGTTGTTGTCTCTGCTTTCTTTGTTGTAAATTGTTGGTCTTGTTTTTCCTAATCTTTAGCTACTCGTAACTCTATGTATTTGTGACTGGTTTATCGAAGACCAATTCCAAAGAGACAAGCCTTAGCTTTCTGAGTAAGTTTTTGTTGTTGTTGTTGTTGTTGTTGTTGTTGTTGTATATTGTTGCTTTTGTGGCTTCCTCTTGCCATATGCAACACAATCATTTGTGACTGGTTATAAACTGGAAATCATTTCCTTTTGGGCTCATTGTGTCTCAGGGGATTTTTATACAAATAACTGTTTTATTTTCTTATTGTGTAATCCTACATAAACTGGGGTTGGAGTTTAGAATTTTTCTACATGGTAGGTCTAACACACCCTGTAATAGTATGATGTAATCATATGTTGTAGTTAGGCTTGCAGTGCATTGTGGACTTGTCCTTTCCCACCGACAACACATGGGCTTTAATGTGTTGAATACAGAGTACCTTATACAGTTCAAATATACTGCTTAAACCATACCATTCTTGTTCAATAGTATTACAATATGGTGGAAGAGGTGGAAGAGAGGTAGGCCAGGGGTGTGGCCTAAAATATTTGTGTTTGTGATTGTTTAGTTGATAATTTGTTGGCAAACCTGAAAATTAGAGAGGTGAAGGTTCCAGCTTACTTGAAGGAACAACACAATCTTTTTTTTCCCTCTACATAAATCAACTCCTAAACTCCAATTTAATCTAGAGCATAAGGCTTCAACATGAACCTTTAGCTTGGGAGTCACTGAGCAATCACTCCATGCTGTTTGATAAAAAATACCCAAGAATACAGATTTTTGCAATGAAGTTTAGTCATGGTGTTTCAAGGAAATGAAGTGTACAAAATTTGAGGGAACAAACTTCCTGTTTCATTTTTATCATTTAAATAAATAAAATAAAAATAAAATAAATCACTTTTATTTAAGTGTCTAGTCGTTCTAGCACTTTTGCACTAATTGGGGGCACTTTTCACTCATACGCACTACCACTACATTCAATAGTAAATGCACACAATGCTCGACTCACATGTTGATTTTTACGGAGGGAGGAAACCGGAGAAAACCCTAGTAGCATAGGAGAGAATCAAACAAACTCAATTCACATGTGGCGACCGCAGGGCTCAAACCAGCGACCCGACCCGTTGCTAACCGGTGAAAGACGACGCGTTAGCTGCGAACGCCACCCATGCTACCCATAAGAGTTCTTCTTTTCACTTTTCTTTTTCTCTTTTTTCATTGCAATTTTTAGCTGTGAATTCAAGCTTTGCTGTCCACAAAGATAATGTCTTGGATGTAATTCTTGGTATAGAACTTTCATTCCTTGTCAATGAAGGAGTTAGCAGCCAACTGCTTTCACAATGTCAGTCAGCACTCAACATAATCAGTCAACTTCAATCATCTTTTGATGATGGTGGTCCTGATATGAAGGCTGGCGTAGTAACCTATGGCAACCATTCCAATACACAACAACCAATAGCATTTGTTACAAAAGGCCTTTCAAAGGATTTTGATATTATGAAAAATGAAAGGCAATATTTAGGCGGAAAGGAATGTTCTGGAATGGGAGATGCTGTAAAGAAGGTTGTGGAGTTAACAGATGATGTTCGTAAAGAGGCTTCTAAAGTATGCATCATGTTTAGTAAGTATTGTGGTTCAATAATCTGTTTTACAATAACTTACAATTTTCTCGTGCGGTCTGTACTTAAAATATTAATATGTAATATATCTTATATACTTATATACTTTAATGACGGGCCTACCCTGGTAAAATATGTATATATTATTATTATTATTATTATCATTAGTATTATTATTATTATTATTATTATTATTATTACGTAAAATAAAAGCTGCTCTGGGCAATCTGCAATACGGAGTCGTGAAAGACTAAGGCCTAGGGCAAACGTCGAACTTTCCATGCACCGAATCATTAATAACAATGGATATCAGGTGATAATGAGGCGGCATTCTTTGATGTAATTAAGTTCGGTGCATGGAAAGTTCGACGTTTGCCCTAGGCCTAAGACATGTATTTTTAACAAAACGAAAATCACTTTTATTCATATCAACTAAGATAATTAATTCCTTTTTGGTCTTTTTATTGTAAGTTGTGTATGTGTATTTAACAGGGCTCCTTTTGATAGCAGGGGCATTTTGCCACTGAATGGACTACCCTGTTTTTTATACTTTTTTGTTTAAATAAAGGTTTCTACTACTACTACTACTACTACTACTACTACTACTACTTTTAGTATTTTGCTAATTTTAATAATTGATTTAATTTAATCGATTTATTAAAATAATAATAATAATAATTTAAAAAAAATAAATTGTTATCCATCCCAGCTTTTTTGAACCCAAAGTCATATGACCCCAAATACTACAGATGTTCCCATGACAACGATATCATAAAGCAGTGTTATGCCTTGGCTAGAAGTGGAATTACATTGTACATTATTGGAATCAACACAGCACAGCTATCATCAAAGGGGGAGAATCATTTCTTGCCTGGTGTTGCAGCTCTTGGTGGTGGGTTTTACCTTGAAGTAGATGATCTCGGCTCTTTGGATAAGGTAAGAGAGTGGTAACGAGTTAGGGTGCGGTAATTCTTGAAGAGAATGCGACGTCATAGCCGCAATTTTAGTTGACTTTGACAAACGATTTAGTCTTGGCGTCTTTTTTCATGGCTGTCAGCCAGTATGGCAGCCATGTCTTATGTCCTTTATTTATGATGTAAAGGGATGCAGGTTATGAAGGGATGCCGATTATACAGGTTCATTTTCTCCCGAAGCATAAAATAAATTTTGATCGGCCCCTAGCTCTAGTCGTATGAAATAACACTGGGCTGGTTTTTGTAACGGCACGGCACGGAGATCGAAGCTGGAACGAACCTCTGGGCTGATCTAAGTCAGGGCACGGCTAACTCAGTCACAGATTGAACCCTAAAACAACCTCTGGGCTAATCTAAGTCAGGGTATGGCTAACTCGCAGATTGACTCCCTGAAACAACCTCTAGGCTGATCTAAGTCAGGACATGGCTAACTCACAGATTGCACCCTGAAACAACCTATGGGCTGATCTAACTCGGGGCATGGCTAACTCACAGATAGAACCCTGAAACGACCTTTGCGCTGATCTAAGCAAAGGCATGGCTAACTCACAGATGGAATTGGAATTTAGCGTGTTGGGTAAATGGGGACCCCTCCTTTAGTGAATGTAGGTTTTGAATTATGTTGGTTGTGTTATTTTTCGTGCTGTCGTTCGTCTTGGCCTCGATCGGCAATGTTCAGCAATGGAAAAAAAAGACGAAAGTAGCGAAAAACTACCCCCAAACGCCTGGTAAGCAGGCTATGAATGTAATTTTTTACGTTTAGAATTTAAATTAGTAAGCTCAAGTCGGTATATTCCTTTTTGTTTCAGATAATAACATGCATCATTAAGCACGATGTATCCATTGAAAACCGAGGAAAAGTTGCTTGTAAGGCGCTTATTGATGAAATCAACCGCAAATATGGTATAGTTAATATCAACCACCTCGCGAGGTACCTTAAACAGAACTTGAACCAAAAAGCCATTGGGATTGATGGCATTCGACAAAATGGCGAAATCCTGGTGGCGCCTATCTCGCAGATATCTCAAAGAGTAGCAGTAGCTAACGATCTTGAAGATGCAATCGATACTGTTCAAGCTATGACTGTACGATTGAAGGCTAATGCAATTCATGAACGCAGTCAAGCCAATCTACGATTATGTGGCTCCCGAAAAAGACCGGCCATTCCAAGCGAAGCTCTTGCAAGCCTGGATTCCATTGAGACAGCCGAAAGGGATCTCTTCAAAAAAAAGAGTGACATATCCGTTGAGAATTTGTGTGAAAAATATGGCGGAAATGACGTGTGCTTGGTTGAAAATGAACCAATTGACTTGGAAGTCGCTTCAAGGATGGTGAGACGCCATGTACATAGACTTGAGTATCAGAAGATCAATGAAGAAGAAGATATGGAATAAGATATCATGCCAGAACAAGCAAACATCGAAACGACACGTGAAATAAAAACGATCACGGAATAGACGGAAAATTAAAGTTATTCAGTAAAAAGTAGAGACAAAAACGGTTGTGCGCTGATTATAAACTTTCCAATCCAGTTTTGTCTAAGAATGAAATAGTTTTAAACTGCACTTCTTTGATAGAAATATAGACGAACAATATTTAACTAAGCTTAGTATAAGCTTAAATAATAGAAAACAAAAAGATGTAAGCTTAAGTTAGTATAGGTAATAGGACTACATGCTATCCAATTTGAAAATAATTGGATGAAAAAAATTCCGAGGACTGACAAAATTGGAGAGGCCGATAGGCCAAGTCCAATTTGGTAGTCAGAAGATTTTTTTGAATTCAATTATTTCCAAATCGGATAGGCATGTAGTCCTATTGCAGATTAATTATATCATCCCAAACTATAGGACTGATTCCATAAGCCAAAGTTTTGCCTCGAAAGAATGCGAATGGAAACGATCCAAATTAATCTTTAATTTGGGCAGGAAAGAGAATTTGAAAATAATACAATTGTTGCTTATATGGGATTTATATGGGATTTATATAGAGTGATAATACGATTGAGATTGAAAAAAAAAATAATTTGAAACATAAAAAGTTTAGTAAAATAGTGGAAAACATACCTTAAATGTAACCTGAAATTCGTCGAAAGGTCTTCGTTGTAATATCCAAATAAATAAGATAGATTTTAACGTTTTTCTCGAGGAAAAATATTGAAGAAACCTAAATAATTTTAGACATGAATAAAGTTTGGGAAAAAATATGTTTTTGTTTTCCCGCGCTTCTTCATGAACGCGCGCGCGTGATTTTCCCGCCAAGTTTCCACCCCGTAGGGGTAGGGGTGGGAAGAGGCTGTACTTACGCTAATTATATACTAAAATATTTTTATTTTTTGGAGACACCCTTTTAAGTTATACAGTTGTTATATTTTCGTTTTTTTAAAGATTTTCCTATTTTCTAATAAACCTTCATTTTAGGATAACTCGGTGTTTAGACAGCCTAATTCAGTAGCAAAATATAACTGAACTTTACGCCGTGAACGTGGGCAACTCTTGATTTATTGAAAAATAAATCTTTTGGCTTCATAGGAAAAGTTAAACGAGACAGAAGTATGAAAAACGAAGAAAAGTACCAATGAAATGACAGAAGACAAATGAGGAAACGGCAAAGAGGGAAGAAAAAAGGAAAGGAAGAAAGGAAGTAACAAATAAGCATCAAATAACACGAAAAAAGAAGGAATGTAGGAAGGAAAAAGGAAAAGAACAAACGGAAAGAACTAAGCCTTTGGTTACCTGTGGTGTACGCCTAACTTCACTGGGTACTCTAGAGAGAATAAGAGAAAAATATCAAATGCCTTTAGCGCGGGGAATCTTACCCACGTCTTCGGTATTCCAGTCCGATGTGTTGACCACTACACCACATGATAACAAGGACCAAACACGCTGGTAACGCAGCCAGAACATGAAATGTAGGGTACTAGTGAGGATCCCAGAGCGATATTTTTTCTTTATAGGTAAGTTGAACACTGTAAATGTGTACGCAAAGAATAGACATAGTATGGTAGTAATAAATTATGCGTTCGGTGTGTGTAATGTATTATTATTATTATCATCATCATCATCATCATCATCATCATTATTATTATTATTATTATCATTAAGAAAAAATGGTAAACCATCGAGTTGATTTTTCATGGCTTGGCTGACGTCACTTCCGTCCGTGTACACAAGAATCCCGATTGGCTGGTTAGATTATCTTTTTATTTTGGCGGGAATGTCGACGCGTTGCAACATCAGGGTACACATAAAGGTAAATCCGTACAAATATATGCGTTTTGTAAAAAAAATTTTTACACCTATTATTACGAAATACCGAAAGATAACAACACAATTTTGTATTCAAGCTTATACTTATATTTATATTTACTCTATTTACGATGGAACCCCTTTCCGAAATCGATATGTCGAAAGAAAGCTCAGGGGAGAATGAAGCCAAAAGAAAGGCCAGAAGTAAAAAAGTTTTTTCGGAAGAGGAAAAGCTCTGGAGGCGTGAAAAAGAAAGGCAAAGACGAAGGAATCTCACCGAAGAAAAGCGGCAAGCAGAGAGAGAGAGAAAACGCAAATCCAGGCTGGACTATGAACAAGGAGAACATGATCGTGAAAGAAAAAGGAATATGAGGCAAAGCTTGACGGATGAAGAAAGAGAAAATGAACGTGAAAGACAAAGGAAATTGAGGGAAAACTTCACGGATGAACAAAGAGAAAATGAACGTGAAAAACAAAGGAATATGAGGCAAAACTTGACGGGACATAGCGAAAATGAACGTAAAAGGCAAAGGAAATTGAGGCAAAACTTCACGGAAAGAGAAAATAAATGTGAAAGACAAAGGAATTTGAGGCAAAATTTCAGCTTAACACAGAAAGAAAAGGAGAAGTTAAGAAAGAGACGTGCAAGACAAAATTCTAGGAAGGAATACCTCGAAATGGATATCATTACGCATATTATAGTACACTCAACAAAATTACTCGACTCTGATTGATGAGAGGAGTACAATTATAGCGTTAATTGTACTCCGTAGGAGTACCGAATTAAGTCGCTATGGCAACACGGCCAAAACAATGTCAAAACAATTATTTTCTATCATTTTGTACTTAAAAAACATATAAATAAAATTTTAAAGCCGTAAGAACTAATCTTTTTTATGCATTTCAGTTGCGCGATGGACTGAAAATCGGTCGCCAAATAGACAAAGATGAACAGCGTCGCTTTGCATTTTTTACTGAAATTTTGTTGAGTGAACTATAAACAAAAAATCGCACGATCTTCTCGTACAATTTGGAATTAATAGACACTCGTAATGTTTTGAAAGTTCTTTAATTGTACTCGCCTAAAGGCTCGTGCAATTACAAGAACTTTCAAAACATTACTCGTGTCTATTAATTTCCAAATTGTACTCGAGATCGTGCGATTTCCTATACAAAGCTCAAAGATATCGGGTGAGTTTTTCTCCCGTGCCCCGTTTAGCATGTCTAGTACTTTTTCTTGTTTTTAATTTGTTCTCCTTTGCTTTTATTATATTAAGAAAGCCGTATTTTTGTGACAATTTTTTAAATAAGAAATTTCAGAACTATTTTTAAGATTTCTTAAAGTGAAAAGTAATGCTGATAAGTAAGAAAAGGAAAATAGGTATTGTTTCCGAGGTAATCTGCCTGCAGACTCCTTGATTAGATTGCCCAAATGCAGCCTAGTAAATTATTCTACAATATCACATGTATATTTTTGACAAAAATACGGGGAAATACATTGATTTCCATATTTACTCCTCTCAGTGCTCTAAAAGAGTATCATACAGACGAACCAAATTTGTTTTACGAAAAAATATTTTTTTGTTGCGTTGACAGAATTTAAGAAAAAATTCATAGAAGAATTTTGAAGATCCGGTACTACCTTAAGCAATGTTAAACAGAAAGTCTAAAAATGTCGGCAATCGTTCGTCGAAGAATATTCCAAGAACAAAACTAGCCCCTGGGGGTTGAGAGTGAGTTGTGTACAAAATTCCTAAGTGGGAGAGTATACTCGCGCAAAGAAAACATTGTAGTGCATTTCGATTCGATTTCACTGCATGGTTTTTATTATGGGAGAAATTATCTTCATCTCGAATAAAAAATAATTGAAGATTTTTTCCCTGATCTTATTTTTACCTTTCAGTTTCATTTAAATTGGGCTCCCTGTGACTTCCGTATCAGGAGCTCCGCTTTTAGGCAGTGCCTAAATATATATTATATTCTGGCTGCATTACCAGCGTGGTTGCTCCTCGTGGTGTAGTGTTTAACGCATCGGACTGGAATACCGAAGACGTGGGTTCGATTCCCGCCAATGGCATTTGATATTTTTCTCTTATTCTCTCTATTTCGAACGCAAAGATTCATTACAGGGTACTATAGACACAAGTGCAATCTCGTACCCAGAGCCCTTATTTCTTACTGCGCATGCTCGACGAAATAATTGGGCTCTGGAAAACTCCAATATTTCCTGTGCTGTGATTGGTTCTCGAGAACAAAGGAAGATACCGGAAGTAAAATTTACAGTACTAGGGAAAATAAACAATATGGCGTCTCGAATTAAGTACATCAAAAAAGCCTGTAGGGCCGGATTTTTCAAAGTTTTGCCGGTTTTGTAATGGAAATTGTATTGATATCCATCCAATAGATATTTTCGGAGTTAATTTAACTGAAAACCATCTTCAAAACCTAATTTTCCAAGCGCAAATTCACATGCTCGTTCAACATCGTCCGTCATTTTGAATTTACCTAGTCTGTCATAATGCGCATGTGCGAGAAACCCAGAATCTGGGTCTTCCGGTTTGGAGTTTTCCAGAGCCTAATTATTTCGTCGAGCATGCGCAGTAAGAAATAAGGGCTCTGGGTACGAGATTGGGCAATTGGACTTCACAAAATGCCAAAACTTAGTGTCCATGCTTGAAACTTTTAACTTAAAAGGCTAATACTTTCGTATTGTGTTTGTTGATAATACAGTTATCTTTGTCTGACAAAAGAATACTCTCGAACTTTTTTGTATACTTGGAGAAAACAAACATTTTATTTTTAAACTCTACAAAATTCTTAGAAAACATGCTAAAATGCACGCATGCGCAAACGTCTTTACTACTTCCGTCTTCCATCATTATACGGAAACCAAGTCAGAATCTGTTTCATAAAACAGTTAAAACTCATCTCCAGAGACTACGATTCTCTTCCTAACTCTTCGACTAAGTCAAACAAATAATGTATTTTTTGATGGAGCGATGATTAGGACCAAAGTGTTTGCAAATGGCTGCCAAGAATCTATCTTCTGCTGTTTCACCAAATTGTTTGGATCCCTTCAATAAGTTCAAAGTTAAAATTGCACGAGAGCTCAGATCGACCGATGTGAGAGTTATAAAAAGCGCAATTGTTGGAACAATACTAAACGAAAATTTGAATGAGATCGACCCCAGAATAGAAGGAGCTGGATTGGATTTGCTCGATCTTTTTCAACGATCAGGGCGTTTCTCAGAGAATAATCTTAGTTTATTGAAAGAGGGACTTCATTTAGCCAGCAGAGTAGACTTGGTAAGAAGACTAGAAGAATTTGAAAAAACAATAACTGAAGTGAAGAATCTTCCATTGTCACTAATGAACCAACTTTCAGGTAATTTTTCGTCTCCTCTTGCCTAGTAAACTCCTCTCATATCTAACTATAAATCTTCTTTCCTGTCGTCTCATCTCCTGTCATCTCCTCTCCTGTCATCTTATCTCCTGTAATCTCCTCTCCTGTCATTTTCTCTCCTATCATCTCCTCTCCTGTCATCTCCTCTTCTGTAGTCTCTTCATCTGTCGTCTCCTCTCCTGTTGTTTCCTAACTCTCCTGTCAACTCCTCCCTCTCCTGTTGTCTCTCCTGACCGTCCATCCTCTCCCCTCCTCCATTTCTTAAATATGTATTGAATTCTTTTTATTATATTATAATAGTTGCAGAACAGTCAGACTTACTTCATCTACTTATAACTGGGCAAAGAAATTCTATTGATCCATCCAGAATCCATGAATTGAAAGAATCAATTAGCAAGAAGCTAATGATGAAAACATCAGACGTGCTCTTTGTTTGTATGACTGAAACAAACCAAGATTGCACCTTTGTAGTTTTCCAGTTTCTCCCTAAAGATACTGGTAATCAAATTGACCAGCTTATCTTAGCAGCTGCAAACAAAGAAGAATGGCTGGTGAATCTTGGAGTTCTTCAGCTTAAAATAAATGGGAAAGCACCCATTTGTATTGATGAAAATGTGCTCGAGATCAAACAAGTACCACCAAAAGAAACAAAAAAATTAGGTAAGAAAGAATAATTTTGCTCTAAGTCACCGTTGGACTTTATAAAATACAGTATAAAATGTATGAACACTTTACTTTTGTAGGCTTGAGTCAAACATCAAACTAATTTAAGTGATAGGCAGTCTTCTTTGATGTCATTAGATTCAGCTCAAGTGAAATTTGATGTTTGTCCTTAGTCTAAGAGACATTGTTTCATGATCACTCGTCACAAAGCCAATAGTAGACAATAATTGAATAGTTGATAGGGCCTGTATTGATAAAAACAGTCTGTCTGTGATGGGTACCCACTAATAATGGACTTAAATAAATGTAGATGTAGATGTACTGTAGTACTTTAAATAGGCCCTTTGCAACAACAGCGTCATGTAAAAGGCCTATTATTAGCTGAAGGTGTCACCCTATTAGAATAAATTATTAAAATAAACTTAATTAATATCTCATTAAGTGCTTTGCTAATTGGGGAGACCAACTTAATTAAATAAAGCTTGTGTGGACTACTGTACATTGAATGAAGCCTCATATGTTGTAACAGTCAATAACATATTAGGATTGTAAACCTGAGAAGACACAAAAGTCGAAAATCAAGAAATCTTTTACCCTTCAGCTATTAATGCATAAGGTAACATAAGGGTGAAAACACGCTTTAAGGATTTTTCTCTTTTTGGGGGGGGGGGGGGGGGGTTTCCTTCCTCCATAAAAATCAACATGTGTTGTAAATAAGTGAACAATAGAGTGGTAGTGTGTGTGGATGCTCAGTAGAACTCGTTACTTGGATTGATGGTTGTAAAAAATATAGATATTATAATTAACAATTATTCTCCCAAGGCGAAGTGAATATCGGGGAATATTGACTGAGACGCGAGTCTTCAAGCTGCGCGGTAAATATTCCCCGATACTCACTGAGGCTGAGGCAAATAATTGTTTTAGTATAAATACACAGGTGATTTTTTCAAAAAAAGAAAAAAAAAAGAAGATAAAAGACAATTTTTTCCGGTAACAGCAACAAAGTGGCTGGCCGCCATTTTGGATTATCGCTGGAGGTGATTATCGTGTGATAGTGTGAGTTTCTCGACCAATCATCATGCGAGATTTTCAATAATCACCTGTGTATTTTAACTAATTAAAATTCACCATTTCTTTGTTGAATATTATTTCAGAAATGAAGCATAGTTTGGAATATCATTCTGACAAAGCTCTTGATCTCATTCTTGTCTTGGAATATTCCTGTTCTGTGACTCCACATGTTCTGGAGCAGATGCTGAAGCATTGTCAGTCAGCAATAAATACGTTATCAGAAGGCTTCGACATGAGACTGGCAATTGTAACCTATGGCAACCACTATTCATCCCAGCAAACCAAAGCGACCACCTTTCTGACTCAAGAATTTTTGGATAAATTTGATTTATCCATTATTACACATGTTAAGAATTTAGGACAGCATGGAGGAGAAGCTGGAGGACCCTCTGGTCTAGCCGATGCACTAGCAAAAGCTAAAGAATTGGCAGGAGGACCAAATGTTCGCAAAGAAGCCACTAAATTGTGCATTCTAATAAGTAAGTAATTGATTGACAGATAAGCCATTCTGAAGTTGAGGGGAAACCTGTGTTGAGTGGCATTGCAGTGGATTGCCTAGAGGCAGCGATAAAGTAATATGTGCAATTGAAGAATTTGCCCTGCAGACCAAGATTTTTTAAAATCTTTCAAAGATATGTAGAGAAAAAATTTTACTCAAGGGATTGATGTGTGGCCCGGTTGCACTGATATAAGAAAACATTTTGCTTAAACTAAAAAATGTATATCAATCCATAAAAAAGTAAAAAGTTTACATTATCAAATAATTATTTTAATCATTATTTTATAAACTTATTGTATCCCATGAATTTTTTGAATTTTTTTTTCTTTTCAAAATGGGGTCTGTTGTTAACTTAACTCACAATTCACAATGAATTCACTATCTGTTCTCATATTCACGTCGTGTAGACTTTTTGGTTCAAGAAGTCCAAAGTGTCACTGACCTGGAATACTACAGGTGTTGCCATGGTCACGATGCCATCCAACTTTGTAATGAGCTTGCAGATACTTTTGTTACATTGTACATATTTGGGGTTAATGTATCGCTGCCTCAGCAAGGGAATGTAACATACAAGAAAAGAAATTACTTCTTGGAGGGTGTTGCTCATATCGGAGGTGGCAGGTATTTTCAGCTGGAGAATGTTGAACACTTGGATCAGGTTTGTGAAATTTGTGTTTTTTTTCTTCTGAGGTTGGACTACCTATATCCCTCACTACCTCCATCCATTCATCCATCTGCCTACCTTCATCCATCTGTTCATTCATCCATTAATCCATCCATCCATCCCTCCTGTCCTCTCTCCCTCCCTCCCTCCCTCCCTCCATCCATCCACCCATCCATCCACCCATCCATCCACCCATCCATCCACCCATCCATCCATCCACTAAGAGCTGACCTTGAACATGTAACTCGCTGGTGAACGGCAAATAAACTAAACTCTGAACACTGTTAATTCAGAATACATGATCATCGGATCCAGACAAAGGAATTGCCACACTAACAGATGACATTAATTTGCCCTGTTAATGGTATCTCATTAAAAAGGGTCAATGAAACTAAATGCTTCGTTGTCCACATAGATGCAAATTTTACCTGGACTACCCATGTAGATAGTATAATCAAAAAGGTGGTATGTAATATTGGCATACTCAAAAGAATTTTTCATACACTGGCCATAGAGAATAGAATTTCAATATATATATCTATCATTGAACCCTATTTCAATTACTGCTGTCTTGTTTGGGGTAGCATTAATGATACCATTACGAGAAAATTACAATCTCTTCATAATCGAGTGGCTCGTATCATCACTGCCCCTCCATACACTATAAGATCCCAAGACCTTTTAGTTCAATTAAAATGGAAGCCATTGATTGAAATGAGGCAAAACAGAAGGCCATTATGATGTAGAAATAATTTTTAATTCATGGCCAAGCTCCTAACTACTTATCAGAAATTTTTGAGAAGCAAATAGGTTTGAGTGCATACAACCTTAGGTCTTCAAGATATGACCTGCAATTACCAAAAACTCGAACCAATTGGTATAAGATTAGTTTTGCTCATACAGGAGCCAAAATCTGGAGCGCTCTTCCAGATGCCTTAAAAAGGGAACCCTCTATCAATGGTTTTAAAAGCAAAATAAAAAATCATTGATTTAGCATTGACAACACTGAAAATTAGTATTTTTAAATCGATGTATATTCATATTAAATTTATTTAGTTAAAGTTATTTAGTTTTTATGTAATTAATGCACAGCTTATAGGTAGAACAGATTTTTATATAATTTATGTAACTATTTGATATTATTAGCGTGTGTAAATAAAGTTTTCCAATTCCGATTTCCATCTATCCATCCATCCAGCCATCCATCTCATCAAATCCATCCATCCATCCATCCATCCATCCATCCATCCATCCATCCATCCATCCATCCATCCATCCATCCATCCATCCATCTATCTATTCAGCCAATAATCCATCTCATCAAATCCCATCCAAACCCATCCAATCCAAAAGGGCTCTCTTTAAACTAGTTCTTCTAAATGAGACATCCCTGTACAAATATTGTTGAAATAAATAAAAATAATTCCCATCTAACCATTTATCTCACCCATCCATCCCTGCCATTCATCCATCCTTCCACTCATCAATTCATCCATCTTATTCTTCCATTTAATTATCTATGCATCAATCAATGAATCCATCCTCACTCATCCATCCACGATGACAATATTTAGGGACCAGTCATTACCTAAGTCGGGGGGGGGGGGGGGGGGGAGAGGAGAAAATGTCTTTGATGCAAAAAATTTCCCAGACCCCAACCTAATACCATTCATGTTTTTTGGGTACCCCCTTCACTCGTTTAAAAAATCCTCCCAATCCTCCCAATCCTCCTTTTGACCTTTTAAGGCCCCCCATGTTCTACTTTAAAAAAATAGGGCAAAAGTGGGCCTCGGTGAGGTCTGGATAAATACGTTGGGGACTCAGTCAGGAGCCCAGGTCCAGACAAAATTAAGATACTGTAAAACTGTAAAACAAAAGTTATAAGATATTGAGTTCCAGACATGGCTCAGGGAGGTGTCTGATGATGAAAAGAAAAACGGTCAAAAAAATTAACTCTGGACATATCGTATCTTTAAATGTAATTATTCCCCTGAAACATATCTCTTCCGCGTTCCTAACATCATGCATGGAAACGCTCCCACACGCCCGAGAATTAGTTGTCACTATCTAGAGATAGAAGCGGGGCGTTATAAAAGGCCGTATAGAAAACCCGAAGACCGAATATGTACTAGGTGTGAACTTAGGGAAATAGAGGACGAGCGACACTTCCTGGTGAAATGTCCGCGCTATGAAAGTCTGAGAAAGAATATGTTTGATGTTATGGAAAGCAGAAATTTAATTAATTAAAAAAAAAGAGTGAAAATTATATTTTCCAGAATTTGTTTAACCCTTCGTTTGCAAATATGTGCACGAGTGCTTTCAATTAAGAGGACAATAATAATAATAACTATTTATCATATATAATAAGATCTTGATTTATAAGATTTTGATTGAATGTATCTTCTTTGGCCATGTGCAAAAGTACAAATTGTATACGGTGGCCTTTGAAATAAATAAAATCTAAATGTAAAATGTAGGGCATTCCCCCCCACCGATTTAAATAATGATTTGTCCCTTAATATGTACTAACTGTCTTTCTAGGCAATAACCTGTGTAACAAGGCATGACATCTCCATCGAGAAGCAAGGAAAAGTTACTGGCGAGATGGTGAAAGAAGACATAATCACCAACCATGGTGTCATCCGCTTCAATAGCCTCCCAAAAGACCTTGAGCAAAAACTCACCTCAAATGACGTCAAAGTTGATAACTTGGTAGAAAACGGCAAAAGTCTTGAACGAGTTTCTAAGCTAGCAGAAAAAGTGGATATGTCTGACAATTTGGATGACATAATCAAAAGTTTGGGGCCAGGTTATTCAAAGCGAGATTCACGAAGCCGCTCATGCAAGGCGCCAAGACTAGACGCACGAGGAGCTACGGAAGTTGGGGAACCGTCTGGGATATCAAAGTTACAGCCATTTCCAGCAATAAAAGAGAAGGAGTTACACCAAAAAGGCAGCATCTCTTTGGTGGAAAACCATGGCGTGGACTTGGAATGTGCAGTACGTATTATGAGGCGTCAACTCCATAGGTTGGCTTACTTCGAAATACCTGATCCTGAAGACGAAGAAATGATGCACAAATGATGATTGACAACTAAGATATCAAGCATTGAATATCTTGGAAAATTGAAATTTTTGTCATATAATTCCAAAGGTAGAAAAAGCATGTTGGAATTATAAGGAAGTAAGTTCAAAACTTGCAAAGATATGAATTTTCAAAAATCGAAATTTGTTATGAAAAAAATCGTTGGTAGGCATGAAATGCAGCACCAGTGAAGGTTTTCTTACGATTTAAAATTCATGTTCCTTCGAGCAATGTTAAAATGCTTCTAAGCCTTTACACAATATTTTCAGAATTGATTCCTCAAATAGTGAATAGTTGATTTTGAAAATAATTCGTCATTTGAATGTCGGGTCTTTGAGATACGAAGGTTTATAGTTCCAATATGTTAATGACTATGACGTAACATAAGGGATTTGAGTTATTTTGTGGCAACTTTTAATATTGAACGCTGGACATTTTTTGAAAACGAATTTGTAAGAGCCTTTACGTGAGTCACGAGTAAAAGATACTGTATTCCAGAACGAGTGCAGTGTTGTATATTAAATGATCCCTTATGTTACGTCATAGCCATTAACATATTGGGAATATAATTCTTCGTATCTTAAAGACCCGAGATTCAAGTGACGAAATATTTTCACAATCAACTATTCACTATCTAAAGAATCAATTCTGAAAATATTGTGTAAAGGCTTATAAGCACTTTAAATATTTCTGTTTTATTAGTTTAAAAAATACTTCATAAAAGCACATTGATATTTTGTATCCGTGGGATAATAGTTAAGACTTACAATTTTTTTCTTAATAAGTCTCTAATAGTTTTGTATTCGTAAACGACTAATGCGGAAACACTAGGGGAAACATTTGCGCATGCGTGGGTTTCAGCAATTTTCGAAAAATTAGTGAGAAAAGATGGCGCACTTATGCCATTAATGGTCAACCAAAAAATAATAATGGCGTCACAGCTACCGACCAATCACAGCGTTAGCTCAGCCTCCATTGTAGTTGACACTGCTTTAAGGATGCCTGGAAATGAGGCTAAGCGTTAGGCATATCATTAAATGAATAGATTTAGATTTAGATAGACTGCTTTCGAATAGACCATTTTCGAGTTCTAAATTACCGCTGCGTTTCTTGATTACATATTTATTTAAAAAGAGTTAGACTCGATTTTGTGCAGAATTTTCACGTGTTCAAGCAAGGTCCATCCAGTTCCAAAGTGTTTGTATTGTTGAAGTTGTGCATTCTTTACTGTTGGTATTTGTGAATATTTAGATACTGATTTGAGGCTAATCCTGTGTAAATGAGTCTGTAATCAAGGAACACAGCAGTAATTTGGAATTCGACACTGTTCTATTGACTAGCTGGCTAGTCTTCTTCGCGTTATCTAGAAACTTCATAAAATAGACCGGGGAACTCGGAAAATATTTCACAGACACTCAGAATTGTTTCTATAAGTTCCCTATGGCTGCTTCATTTATTTTCTATATATCTATATACTATTATTGTTATATTATAAGGTAGTTAAAGCCTTAACATGTCTTTTTTTGAGAAAAGTTTTCTGGCCCTACTTGCTAAAGCTACCAGAATCCCTTTCACACTTTTCCCCCCCAGTTAATTAGCTCTGCTAATTAACTGAATAAGAAAGAAAATTTGCAATGTATTCTGGTAGTTGTAGTAAAATGACTCCATCATACAAAAGTGCCTGTAACCATTACGCCTCAGATTTGTATAGAGGGCTATTCTTTATTTCTCTTTTTTCTTTGATTATAAATTTAACTAAATGTGTGTATTTGAAGGCTACCTAGTACATAATCTTTTCTTATAGAGACTATAGAGTGCATACCAAATATATAATAGGTGAAAAAACTAACTAACAAAATTGGAAATTAGGCCAAATTTTTACAGGTCGGCCATTTACTGAACTTACCTGACCTTCTCAATTTTTGAAAATTTGTGCAATTTCTTACAAAGTTTTTCATGGATATATTGTACGCACTCTAAGTAATTTTTTGTTTTCATTGACACCTCTATTCTTTAGTCAGTGTAAAGTCGTCGCCGTCACATATTCGAAATAAATTCAGTATTTGGATTTAATGTGCAGTCTCAAAATTTCAAGTTTGAATTACTTGTTTGCTATTTTAAAATATTATAGTACACTCAACAAAATTACTCGACTCTGATTGATGAGAGGAGTACACTTATAGGGTTAATTGTACTCCGTAGGAGTACCGAATTAAGTCGCTATGGCAACATGGCCAAAACAATATCAAAACAATTATTTTCTATCATTTTGTACTTAAAAAGCATAAATAAAATTTTAAAGCCGTAAGAACTAATCTTTTTCATGCATTTCAGTTGCACGATGGACTGGAAATCGGCCGCCAAATAGACAAAGATGAACGGCGTCGCTTCGCATTTTTTACTGAAATTTTGTTGAGTGAACTATAAATAAAAAATCGCACGATCTTCTCGTACAATTTGGAATTAATAGACACTCGTAATGTTTTGAAAGTTCTTTAATTGTACTCGCCTAAAGGCTCGTGCAATTACAAGAACTTTCAAAACTATTACTCGTGTCTATTAATTTCCAAATTGTACTCGAGATCGTGCGATTTCCTATACTAATAGCCAATGCAATAAATATGTTGTAAATGGCCCTCAAAACACTAGAAATCGCACTTCCAAGGGTCTCAGTTTTAAAAAACTTCTACAGTAGGGCCAGCCCCCGATCCCCCGATAGGGGCACCCAACAGTTGACGGTCGTAAAGTCCACCAAATCGAAATTACGCTCCGCGGTCCCTGGAAGGAGTTACTAATGCGGACTCATATTATTGTTTTGTTTTCGTTTCGTTTTGTTTTTGTAGTCTTCTTTGTTTTTTGTTTTTTGAAATCGTGATTAGCGTGATGTGACCGTATTGTATAGGTATTGTTTCCGAGGTAATCGGCCTGCAGACTCCTTGATTAGATTGCCCAAATGCAGCCTAGTAAATTATTCTACAATATCACATGTATATTTTTGACAAAAATACGGGGAAATACATTGATTTCCATATTTACTCCTCTCAGTGCTCTAAAAGAGTATCATACAGACGAACCAAATTTGTTTTACGAAAAAATATTTTTTTGTTGCGTTGACAGAATTTAAGAAAAAATTCATAGAAGAATTTTGAAGATCCGGTACTACCTTAAGCAATGTTAAACAGAAAGTCTAAAAATGTCGGCAATCGTTCGTCGAAGAATATTCCAAGAACAAAACTAGCCCCTGGGGGTTGAGGGTGAGTTGTGTACAAAATTCCTAAGTGGGAGAGTATACTCGCGCAAAGAAAACAGTGTAGTGCATTTTCGCATTTCTTCATCTCGAATAAAAAATAATTGAAGATTTTTTCCCTGATCTTATTTTTACCTTTCAGTTTCATTTAAATTGGGCTCCCTGTGACTTCCGTATCAGGAGCTCCGCTTTCAGGCAGTGCCTAAATATATATTATATTCTGGCTGTATTACCAGCGTGGTTGGTCCTTGTGGTGTGGTGTTTAACGCATCGGACTGGAATACCGAAGACGTGAGTTCGATTCCCGCCAATGGCATTTCATATTTTTCTCTTATTCTCTTATTCTATTTCGAACGCATAGATTCATTACAAGGTACTATTTTTTACTACTATCGGTATTACTAACCCGTGTATTGACGCAAAGTATGAATTCTCATCGTCAGTCAAAGTAAGTGCCCCACTTGTGGAGAAGATTATCTCCCAGTCTCACGAGTTGCCAGATGAAATTGAAGTGAAAACAGCAAAGCAGAAATGTCACACTGAGAAAGAAAAAGCATCCAAAGATGCGTTTGAAAGCCTGAAGGAAAGTCTACCAAAGATTACAGCCAGATCCTTGGACTTAGCCGCAGAGAAAGGAGCATCAACCTGGTTAACTGTAATTCCTCTTAAGGAAATGGGATTCGACTTGAACAAGAGAAAATTTAGAGACGCTTTACGTCTCCGTTATAATTGGTCTTTCAGAGACATTCCATCAAAGTGTGTATGTGGTGAAGATTTCTCGGTCGATCACGCAATGATATGTAAACGTGGTGGATTCGTAATTCAACGTCACAACGAATTACGCAATCTGGAGGCTGAGCTTCTTAGCACAGTATGCAACGACGTAGAGATTGAGCCCTTGTTACAATCAATATCAGATGAGAAACTAAGCAAAGGAGCAAACAAAGCTGCAGACGCAAGACTTGACATCCATGCACGAGGTTTCTGGGAGAAGCAACGTTCTGCCTTTTTTGACGTAAGGGTTTGTCACCCAAATGCAGATACGTACAAAGATCTAGATCTACCCAAAATCTACAAGCTACATGAAAATGACAAGAAGCGGAAATACACCGAAAGAGTAAACGAAATCGAACATGGAACATTTACTCCCCTTGTCTTTTGTACAACAGGAGGTATGAGTAAAGAATGCAAAACATATCACAGCAGGCTTGCTGAACTGATAGCCCGAAAGAAAGGTGAAGAGTACCACAAAACAATGGCATGGATTAGGGCCAAGACTTGTTTCTCTCTGTTAAGATCTGCACTTGTATGTCTACGAGGCTCAAGGACTATAAAAAGAACTTATAATGATATAAACAACATAGACTTAGACATTCAGGTTGCTGAAAGCGCCATTTTATAAATTTAGATTTTTAGCTTATTAACGTAGATTTTTAGATAAAGATACATAGTTATATATTTAATATATATTTCAATTTTCCTTATTAGTCAGTTTTTCTTCTTATAATTCCTTCTTCTTTGTAAGTATTATATATTAACATATTCATATTTAAATAATGGACAAATTCTATTCGTTTTTTACAATCTTGAAAAAATGTATAAATATTTAAAAAGTATTAATTATTGATTAGAGATTATTGTTATTATTAATTATTGATTAAAGACTATATATTTGTTTTGGATTTTATAAAGGAATAAAGGAATTGTTTTATAAATAAATAAATAAATAATAAATGTTTTAAAAATAAAAATAAAAATTACAAGGTACTATAGACACAAGTGAAAAAAGTCTGCGCATGTTTTTGAATCCGTATGCAAATTAGTCAAAACATAAGTAAATTTGACTTTCAAACATGCCTGATAAATTAACCTAATTCACTATGACGTCACAGAAAGATATAACTAGCTAAAAACTAGTGTGAGCTGCGTCGGTGTTTCTAATGAAACAGTAATGATGAAAAGGTAAATTATACACCGTGAAAAGATGAAAAAACTTACTAGTAAGTTTTTTCATCTTTTCACGGTGTATAATTTACCTTTTCATCATTACTATGACGTCACAGCTTGTTTATGTCGGGGATAGAATCGCCAAATCCAATAGAAAATTCAACTATATTTGCTCCTAGCGAAACAGTTTAATCTAAAATGGCCTGGTTTTCAGACATAATATGCGTTAATATGTACTAAAAAATATTCTGAGCGTTTGCTGGCTATTCTACTTCTCTTCGTGGAATGATACGGGATTTAGAACAATTTTCGGTTAGTTTGCGTTGATTTGACCCCGTCCGACGACCATGATCCTTTGCGTTGAAACTAGATTGTTGAATATTGTTTTGATGTGACGTCATAGTGAAGTAGGGCAATTGCCCAATCTCGTACCCAGAGCCCTTATTTCTTACTGCGCATGCTCGACGAAATAATTAGGCTCTGGAAAACTCCAAACCGGAAGACCCAGATTCTGGGTTTCTCGCACATGCGCATTATGACAGACTAGGTAAATTCAAAATGACGGACGATGTTGAACGAGCATGTGAATTTGCGCTTGGAAAATTAGGTTTTGAAGATGGTTTTCAGTTAAATTAACTCCGAAAATATCTATTGGATGGATATCAATACAATTTCCATTACAAAACCGGCAAAACTTTGAAAAATCCGGCCCTACAGGCTTTTTTGATGTACTTAATTCGAGACGCCATATTGTTTATTTTCCCTAGTACTGTAAATTTTACTTCCGGTATCTTCCTTTGTTCTCGAGAACCAATCACAGCACAGGAAATATTGGAGTTTTCCAGAGCCCAATTATTTCGTCGAGCATGCGCAGTAAGAAATAAGGGCTCTGGGTACGAGATTGGGCAATTGGACTTCACAAAATGCCAAAACTTAGTGTCCATGCTTGAAACTTTTAACTTAAAAGGCTAATACTTTCGTATTGTGTTTGTTGATAATACAGTTATCTTTGTCTGACAAAAGAATACTCTCGAACTTCAAGTTTTCTATACTTGGAGAAAACAAACATTTTATTTTCTCACTTAAACTCTACAAAATTCCAGAGGAGGGTGATCAAGTGGCACGTGACCTAATCGACCAATCACAATCATGATCACAGGGAACAAAAAATATCACAAGAATTTCATAGTCGTCGTAAAGAATCATTAATTTCCCCTCATATTGCTCATCATAACCTCATATTTTTTCACTGTCGCATGGATTAATGGCAGTAATTCCTGTACAACAAGTCTCGGTCCCAGATAAGACATATTTCTATGTAAACTTATAACATTAAGATGGCCATCGCTTTCACACGCTGACACTGAAGGTTGAAATATCTTTATCGCCTGCATCTGGTTTTACGATGGATAACATGTCTGTATTTATAAATATTCTGAAGCTTTAATTCCTAATGATCAAAAATATCGAGTTGAACCCCGGTGAACCTCTTACCGTTTCCGAGTCATTCTGAATGTTGTGCGTGGTACTATGTCACCTATCAAGCATATCTTGTCAAGATGGCGGGAATCACCCGCGTAACGCTACCATCCTTTCACATGAAAACACGGCACCACTAAATCGTTTCAGATAAGAAATGAAATCGTAATTTTGTTATTGTTTTGTTATATTGATCTTTTATTGATTCAATTGGAAAATTTATCGGCAGAATACAGATCATGAGAATTGTCAGAATCTGAGACGTCATCGACCCCGGCTCACAAGTCGACCGTTGTTTATTATGCGTTACTTTGTGTGCTGTTTATACTTTCCACATCTGCATTTTCAATAATCAAGACTTTCCTGTTTAAGCCAGTGGAAATATAAGGGGAAAAATACTGTCATGTTCGCGGAATATATGTATAATAGAAACTAAACTATTAAATACTATTAAAAAATTTACAATGCAAAGTTTATCAATTTATCATAACCTTTAAAAGACTTTAGACTTCAATATTGACCTTGAAACAATAAGAACGCTTTATAATTATTCCAAACAAAAAGCTTCAATGATAAGAACCTAAGCTTGACAAGAAATGAATTAAAAATGAATTTATGTAATGAAATGAATGGTTATAGGAGATATTTTTGAAGAGAAAAATCGGTTCGAGTTTTGTCATCTTAGTCGCCGGGTATGTGATTTCAAGCCGATCGGTTGTCTGGATGCTCGATGTTCTAGCTCAATCAATCACGTTTGAATAAAATTATCAAATTAAATACCCACCACTTAGCACTATTTTGAAGCAAATAAAAGCCCTTATGGTCAAAGGCCACCTTTTCTGATTTAGTTCTCGGATTTTTTGGCAGTCAGGAACCAAAACAATCCTCAGTCGTTCGGGAAGGTTGCCAGTAAAGTAACTTGGCCCCCAACTAGTTTTATCGCCATAAATGGCAGAGACTTCACCGTACAAGTATCGTAGAAATTGAAAGTCTACGCAGTGTAGATATAGGAAATCACCAATTGCAAGAAAATTTACACCAAACCGGTGAGACATATTTGACATTCATAATACTTTCTCGCCAGGAGATGTTCACACAACGACGGTCAAATGCAAATGAAGCGTAATGAAGCTTTTAACCCACAATGCTTCACGCGACTTAATCCCCCTCAGAAAAAATTCTAGAAAACATGCTAAAATGCACGCATGCGCAAACGTCTAAACTACTTCCGTCTTCCATCGTTGTACGGAACCAAGTCAGAATCTGTTTCATAAAACAGTTAAAACTCATCTCCAGAGACTACGATTCTCTTCCTAACTCTTCGACTAAGTCAAACAACTAATATATTTTTTGATGGAGCGATGATTAGGACCAAAGTGTTTGCAAATGGCTGCCAAGAATCTATCTTCTGCTGTTTCACCAAATTGTTTGGATCCCTTCAATAAGTTTAAAGTTAAAATTGCACTCGAGCTCAAAACGGTCGATGTGAGAGTTATAAAAAGCGCAATTGTTGGAACAATACCGAACGAATATTTGAATAAGATCGACTCCAAAAAGGAAGGAGCTGGATTGGATTTGCTCGATTTTTTTCAACAATTAGGGCGTTTGTCAGAGAATAATCTTTGTTTATTGAAAGAGGCACTTCATTTAGCCCATAGAGTAGACTTGGTAAGAAGACTAGAAGAATTTGAAAAAACAATAACTGAAGTGAAGGATCTTCCATTGTCACAAATGAACCAACTTTCAGGTAATTTTTCGTCTCCTCTTGTCTATTAAACTCCTCTCATCTCTAACTATAAATCTTCTCTCCTGTTGTCTCCCCCCCCCCCCCCCCCCGTACGTAGTCTACTCTTGTCGTCTCTTCTCCTGTCATCTCCCGGGGTTGGGGTACTCCCTTTGTTCAGGTGGTAGGGGTGATCGGCAGTCGATTTTTAAAATGGCCCCTAAAAGGTACGCATAAATTAAAAAGGCTCTTAAAACCAAACTGATTTCAAACCCTAAAAGGTACAGCTTTATTTCGGTAATTTACTATTAATCCCGGCTATCAACGCCGGTTTAGCGAATGACAGGACAGCGTATAAATAATGATTATATTAAAAAAATATTTAGTGCATCGTAAAGTAAACAGCAGCATAGCATGGATAACACGCATAATAAATGACCCCAAAAAGTACGGAGTTATGTTATGTAATTTCAACCCTAAAAGGAGTGCTGATCACCCCTACCACCTGAACAAAGAGAGTACCCCCCCCCCCCTGTCGTCTCCTGTCCTGTCATCTCCTAGCTCTTCTGTCATCTCCTCCCTCCCCTGTCATCTCTCCTGACCGACCATCCCCTCCCCTCCTCAATTGCTTAAAATATATATTGAATTCTTTTTATTTCATTATAATATTTGCAGAACTGTCAGACTTACTTCATCTACTTATAACTGGGCGAAGAAATTCCATTTATCCATCCAGAATCCATGAATTGAAAGAATCAATAAGCAAGAAGCTAATGATGAAAACATCAGAAGTGCCCTTTGTTCGTATGACTGAAACAAACCAAGATTGCACCTTTGTAGTTTTCCAGTTTCTCCCTAAAGATACTGGTAATCAAATTGACCAGCTTATCTTAGCAGCTGTAAACAAAGAAGAATGGCTGGTGAATCTTGGAGTTCTTCAGCTTAAAATAAATGGGAAAGCACCCATTTGTATTGATGAAAATGTGTTCGAGATCAAACAAGTACCACCAAAAGAAACAAGAAAATTAGGTAAGAAAGAATAATTTTGCTCTAAGTCACTGTTGGACTTTATAAAATACAGTATAAAATGTATGAACACTTTACTTTTGTAGGCTTGAGTCAAACATCAAACTAATTTAAACGATAATCAGTCTTCTTTGATGTCATTAGATCCAGCTCATGTGAAATTTGATGTTTGTCCTTAGTCTAAGAGACATTGTTTCATGATCACTCGTCACAAAGCCAATAGTAGACAATAATTGAATAGTTGATAGGGCCTGTATTGATAACAACAGTCTGTCTGTGATGGGTACCCACTAATAATGGACTTAAATAAATGTAGATGTAGATGTACTGTAGTACTGTAAATAGGCCCTTTGCAACAACAGCGTCATGTAAAAGGCCCATTATTAGCTGAAGGTGTCACCCTATTAGAATAAATTATTAAAATAAACTTAATTAATATCTCATTAAGTGCTTTGCTAATTGGGGAGACCAACTTAATTAAATAAAGCTTGTGTGGACTACTGTACATTGAATGAAGCCTCATATGTTGTAACAGTCAATAACATATTAGGATTGTAAACCTAAAAAGACACAAAAGTTGAAAATCAAGAAATCTTTTACCCTTCAGCTATTAATGCATAGGTAACATAAGGGTGAAAACACGCTTTAAGGATTTTTCTCTTTTTTTGGGGGGGGGGGGGGTTTCCTTCCTCCATAAAAATCAACATGTGTTGTAAATAAGTGAACAATAGAGTAGTAGTGTGTGTGGATGCTCAGTAGAACTCGTTACTTGGATTGATGGTTGTAAAAAATATAGATATTATAATTAACAATTATTCTCCCAAGGCGAAGTGATTATCGGGGAATATTTACCGAGATGTGAGTCTTCAAGCGGCGAGGTAAATATTCCTGGATATTCACTGAGGCTGAGGCAAATAGTTGTTTTAGTATAAATACAAAGGTGATTCTTTCAAAAAATGGGGAAAAAAAGAAGATAAAAGACATTTTTCTCCGGTAACAGCAACAAAGTGGCTGGAGGCCATTTTGGATTATCGCTGGAGGGAGTTATTGTGTGATAGCCTGAGTTTCTCAACCAATCGGCGTGCAGGATTTTCAATAATCACCTGTGTATTTTAACTAATTAAAATTCACCATTTCTTTGTTGAATATTATTTCAGAAATGAAGCATAGTATGGAACATCATTGTGACAAAGCTCTTGATCTCATTCTTGTCTTGGAATATTCCTGTTCTGTGACTCCACATGTTCTGAAGCAGATGCTGAAGCATTGTCAGTCAGCAATAAATATGTTATCAAAAGGCTTCGACATGAGACTAGCAATCGTAACCTATGGTAGCCACTATTCATCCCAACCAACCGAAGTGACCGCCTTTCTGACTCAAGAATTTTTGGATAAATTTGATTTTATTACACATGTTAAAGATGGAGAACAGCATGGAGGAGACGCGGGAGGACCCTCTGGTCTAGCCGATGCACTAGCAAAAGCTAAAGAATTGGCAGGAGGACCAAATGTTCGCAAAGAAGCCACTAAATTGTGCATTCTAATAAGTAAGTAATTGATTGACAGATAAGCCATTCTGAAGTTGAGGGGAAACCTGTGTTGAGTGGCATTGCAGTGGATTGCCTAGAGGCAGCGATAAAGTAATATGTGCAATTGAAGAATTTGCCCTGCAGACCAAGATTTTTAAAAATCTTTCAAAGATATGTAGAGAAAAAATTTTACTCAAGGGATTGATGTGTGGCCCGGTTGCACTGATATAAGAAAACATTTTGCTTAAACTAAAAAATGTATATCAATCCATAAAAAAGTAAAAAGTTTACATTATAAAATAAATATTTTAATCATTATTTTATAAACTTATTGTATCCCATGAATTTTTTGGATTTTTTTTTCTTTTCAAAATGGGGTCTGTTGTTAACTTAACTCACAATTCACAATGAATTCACTATCTGTTCTCATATTCACGTCGTGTAGACTTTTTGGTTCAAGAAGTCCAAAGTGTCACTGACCTGGAATACTACAGGTGTTGCCATGGTCACGATGCCATCCAACTTTGTAATGAGCTTGCAGGTGCTTTTGTTACATTGTACATATTTGGGGTTAATGTATCGCTGCCTCAGCAAGGGAATGTAACATACAAGAAAAGAAATTACTTCTTGGAGGGTGTTGCTCATATTGGAGGTGGCAGGTATTTTCAGCTGGAGAATGTTGAACACTTGGATCAGGTTTGTGAAATTTGTGTTTTTTTTCTTCTGAGGTTGGACTACCTATATCCCTCACTACCTGCATCCATTCATCCATCTGCCTACCTTCATCCATCTGTTCATTCATCCATTAATCCATCCATCCATCCCTCCCTCCCTCCCTCCATCCATCCACCCATCCATCTACCCATCCATCCATCCACTAAGAGCTGACCTTGAACATGTAACTCGCTGGTGAACGGCAAATAAACTAAACTCTGAACACTGTTAATTCAGAATACATGATCATCGGATCCAGACAAAGGAATTGCCACACTAACAGATAACATTAATTTGCCCGTTAATGGTATCTCATTAAAAAGGGTCAATGAAACTAAATGCTTCGTTGTCCACATAGATGCAAATTTTACCTGGACTACCCATGTAGATAGTATAATCAAAAAGGTGGTATGTAATATTGGCATACTCAAAAGAATTTTTCATACACTGGCCATAGAGAATAGAATTTCAATATATATATCTATCATTGAACCCTATTTCAATTACTGCTGTCTTGTTTGGGGTAGCATTAATGATACCATTACGAGAAAATTACAATCTCTTCATAATCGAGTGGCTCGTATCATCACTGCCCCTCCATACACTATAAGATCCCAAGACCTTTTAGTTCAATTAAAATGGAAGCCATTGATTGAAATGAGGCAAAACAGAAGGCCATTATGATGTAGAAATAATTTTTAATTCATGGCCAAGCTCCTAACTACTTATCAGAAATTTTTGAGAAGCAAATAGGTTTGAGTGCATACAACCTTAGGTCTTCAAGATATGACCTGCAATTACCAAAAACTCGAACCAATTGGTATAAGATTAGTTTTGCTCATACAGGAGCCAAAATCTGTAGCACTCTTCCAGATGCCTTAAAAAGGGAACCCTCTATCAATGTTTTTAAAAGCAAAATAAAAAATTATTGATTTAGCATTGACAACACTGAAAATTAGTATTTTTAAATCGATGTATATTCATATTAAATTAAACTTATTTAGTTTTTATGTAATTAATGCACAGCTTATAGGTAGAACAGATTTTTATATAATTTATGTAACTATTTGATATTATTAGCGTGTGTAAATAAAGTTTTCCATTTCCGATTTCCATCTATCCATCCATCCAGCCATCCATCTCATCAAATCCATCCATCCATCCATCCATCCATCCATCCATCCATCCATCCATCCATCCATCCATCCATCTATTCAGCCAATAATCCATCTCATCAAATCCCATCCAAACCCATCCAATCCAAAAGGGCTCTCTTTAAACTTGTTCTTCTAAATGAGACATCCCTGTACAAATATTGTTGAAATAAATAAAAATAATTCCCATCTAACCATTTATCTCACCCATCCATCCCTGCCATTCATCCATCCTTCCACTCATCAATTCATCCATCTTATTCTTCCATTTAATTATCTATGCATCAATCAATGAATCCATCCTCACTCATCCATCCACGATGACAATATTTAGGGACCAGTCATTACCTAAGTCGGGGGGGGGGGGGGGGGGGGGGGAGAGGAGAAAATGTCTTTGATGCAAAAAATTTCCCAGACCCCAACCTAATACCATTCATGTTTTTTGGGTACCCCCTTCACTCGTTTAAAAAATCCTCCCAATCCTCCCAATCCTCCTTTTGACCTTTTAAGGCCCCCCATGTTCTACTTTAAAAAAATAGGGCAAAAGTGGGCCTCGGTGAGGTCTGGATAAATATGTTGGGGACTCAGTCAGGAGCCCAGGTCCAGACAAAATTAAGATACTGTAAAACTGTAAAACAAAGGTTAAAAGATATTGAGTTCCAGACATGGCTCAGGGAGGTGTCTGATGATGAAAAGAAAAACGGTCAAAAAAATTAACTCTGGACATATCGTATCTTTAAATGTAATTATTCCCCTGAAACATATCTATTCCACGTTCTTAACATCATGCATAGAAACGCTCCCACACGCCCGAGAATTAGTTGTCACTATCTAGAGATAGAAGCGGGGCGTTATAAAAGGCCGTATAGAAAACCCGAAGACCGAATATGTACTAGGTGTGAACTTAGGGAAATAGAGGACGAGCGACACTTCCTGGTGAAATGTCCGCGCTATGAAAGTCTGAGAAAGAATATGTTTGATGTTATGGAAAGCAGAAATTTAATTAATTAAAAAAAAAAGAGTGAAAATTATATTTTCCAGAATTTGTTTAACCCTCCAGAAAAAATCCAAAGGGGCTTCGTTTGCAAATATGTGCACGAGTGCTTTCAATTAAGAGGACAATAATATAACTATTTATCATATATAATAAGATCTTGATTTATAAGATTTTGATTGAATGTATCTTCTTTGGCCATGTGCAAAAGTACAAATTGTATACGGTGGCCTTTGAAATAAATAAAATCTAAATGTAAAATGTAGGGCATTCCCCCCCCCCCCCCCCCCCCCGATTTAAATAATGATTTGTCCCTTAATATGTACTAACTGTCTTTCTAGGCAATAACCTGTGTAACAAGGCATGACATCTCCATCGAGAAGCAAGGAAAAGTTACTGGCGAGATGGTGAAAGAAGACATAATCACCAACCATGGTGTCATCCGCTTCAATGGCCTCCCAAAGACCTTGAGCAAAAACTCACCTCAAATGACGTCAAAGTTGATAACTTGGTAGAAAACGGCAAAAGTCTTGAACGAGTTTCTAAGCTAGCAGAAAAAGTGGCTATGTCTGACAATTTGGATGACATAATCAAAAGTTTGGGGCCAGGTTATTCAAAGCGAGATTCACGAAGCCGCTCATGCAAGGCGCCAAGACTAGACGCACGAGGAGCTACGGAAGTTGGGGAACCGTCTGGGATATCAAAGGTCCAGCCATTTCCAGCAATGAAAGAGAAGGAGTTACACCAAAAAGGCAGCATCTCTTTGGTGGAAAACCATGGCGTGGACTTGGAATGTGCAGTACGTATTATGAGGCGTCAACTCCATAGGTTGGCTTACTTCGAAATACCTGATCCTGAAGACGAAGAAATGATGCAGGTTGACAACTAAGATATCAAGCATTGAATATCTTGGAAAATTGAAATTTTTGTCATATAATTCCAAAGATAGAAAAAGCATGTTGAAATTATAAGGAAGTAAGTTCAAAACTTGCAAAGATATGAATTTTCAAAAATCGAAATTTGTTATGAAAAAAATCGTTGGTAGGCATGAAATGCAGCACCAGTGAAGGTTTTCTTACGATTTAAAATTCATGTTCCTTCGAGCAATGTTAAAGTGCTTCTAAGCCTTTACACAATATTTTCAGAATTGATTCCTCAAATAGTGAATAGTTGATTGTGAAAATAATTCGTCATTTGAATGTCGGGTCTTTGAGATACGAAGGTTTATAGTTCCAATATGTTAATGACTATGACGTAACATAAGGGATTTGAGTTATTTTGTGGCAACTTTTAATATTGAACGCTGGACATTTTTTGAAAACGAATTTGTAAGAGCCTTTACGTGAGTCACGAGTAAAAGATACTGTATTCCAGAACGAGTGCAGTGTTGTATATTAAATGATCCCTTATGTTACGTCATAGCCATTAACATATTGGGAATATAATTCTTCGTATCTTAAAGACCCGAGATTCAAGTGACGAAATATTTTCACAATCAACTATTCACTATCTAAAGAATCAATTCTGAAAATATTTAGTAAAGGCTTATAAGCACTTTAAATATTTCTGTTTTATTAGTTTAAAAAATACTTCATAAAAGTATATTGATGTTTTGTATCCGTGGGATAATAGTTTTAAAAGACTTACAATTTTTTTCTTAATAAGTCTCTAATAGTTTTGTATTCGTAAACGACTAATGCGGAAACACTAGGGGAAACATTTGCGCATGCGTGGGTTTCAGCAATTTTCGAAAGATTCAAAAGCATTTTAGTGACAAAAGATGGCGCACTTATGCCATTAATGGTCAACCAAAAAATGATAATGACGTCACAGCTACCGACCAATCACAGCGTTAGATCAGCCTCCATTGTAACACTGCTTTAAGGATGCCTGCAAATGAGGCTAAGCGTTATATATCATTAAATGAATAGATTTAGATTTAGATAGACTGCTTTGGAATAGACCATTTTCGAGTTCTAAATTACCGCTGCGTTTCTTGATTGATTTTGTGCAGAATTTTCACGTGTTCAAGCAAGGTCCATCGAGTTCCAAAGTGTTTGTATTGTTGAAGTTGTGCATTCTTTACTGTTGGTATTCGTAGATATTTAGACACTGATTTGAGGCTAACCCTGTGTAAATGAGTCTGTAATCAAGGAACACAGCAGTAATTTGGAATTCGACACTGTTCTATTGACTAGCTGGCTAGTCTTCTTCGCGTTATCTAGAAACTTCATAAAATAGACCGGGGAACTCGGAAAATATTTCACAGACACTCAGAATTGTTTCTATAAGTTCCCTATGGCTGCTTCATTTATTTTCTATATGTTTATATAATTATTATTGTTATATTATAAGGTAGTTAAGGCCTAACATGTCTTTTTTCGAGAAAAGTTTTCTGGCCCTACTTGCTAAAACTACCAGAATCCCCTGCACACTCTTTCCCCCAGTTAATTAGCTCTGCAATTGAATAACTTCTTTTGAATTGGAATAAAATCTTGAATAAGAAAGAAAATTTGCAAAGTATTCTGGTAGTTGTAGTAAAATAACTCCATCATACGAAAGTGCCTGTAACCATTACGCCTCAGATTTGTGTAGAGGGCTATCCTTTATTTCTCTTTTTTCTTTGATTATAAATTTAACTAAATGTGTGTATTTGAAGGCTACCTAGTACATAATCTTTTCTTATAGAGACTATAAAGTGCATACCAAATATATAATAGGTGAAAAAACTAACTAACAAAATTGCAAATTAGGCCAAATTTTTTTACAGGTCGGCCATTTACTGCACTTACCTGACCTCAATTTTTAAAAATTTGTGCAATTTCTTACAAAGTTTTTCATGGATATATTGTACGCACTCTAAGTAATTTTTTGTTTTCATTGACACATTTTTCTATTCTTTAGTCAGTGTAAAGTCGTCGCCGTCACATATTCGAAATAAATTCAGTATTTGGATTCAATGTGCAGTCTCAAAATTTCAAGTTTGAATTACTTGTTTGCTATTCTAAAATATTATAGTACACTCTACAAAATTACTCGACTCTGATTGGTCGAGAGGAGTACAATTATAGCGTTAATTGTACTCCGTAGGAGTACCGAATTAAGTCGCTATGGCAACATGGCCAAAACAATATCAAAACAATTATTTTCTATCATTTTGTACTTTAAAAGCATAAATAAAATTTTAAAGCCGTAAGAACTAATCTTTTTTATGCATTTCAGTTGCACGATGGACTGGAAATCGGCCGCCAAATAGACAAAGATGAACGGCGTCGCTTCGCATTTTTTACTGAAATTTTGTTGAGTGAACTATAAACAAAAAATCGCACGATCTTCTCGTACAATTTGGAATTAATAGACACTCGTAATGTTTTGAAAGTTCTTTAATTGTACTCGCCTAAAGGCTCGTGCAATTACAAGAACTTTCAAAACATTACTCGTGTCTATTAATTTCCAAATTGTACTCGAGATCGTGCGATTTCCTATACTAATAGCCAATGCAATAAATATGTTGTAAATGGCCCTCAAAACACTAGAAATCGCACTTCCAAGGGTCTCAGTTTTAAAAAACTTCTACAGTAGGGCCAGCCCCCGATCCCCCGATAGGGGCACCCAACAGTTGACGGTCGTAAAGTCCACCAAATCGAAATTACGCTCCGCGGTCCCTGGAAGGAGTTACTAATGCGGACTCATATTATTGTTTTGTTTTCGTTTCGTTTTGTTTTTGTAGTCTTCTTTGTTTTTTTGTTTTTTTGTTTTTGTTTTTGTTTTTGTTTTTTGTTTTTGTTTTTGTTTGTCTGTTTGTTTGTTGTTTGTTTTTTGTCTGTTTGTTTGTTTGTTTGTTTTTTCTATTTTTATTTTTTATTTACTTATTTATTTGTTCTGGGGTTCTTCGGTCTCTTGGAAGCAGAGCGTAAAAAAATCGTGATTAGCGTGAGGTGACCGTGTTCGGGTCATGAACTCATATAAACTCGCATTCTGATTGGATGACTCATAACTATTTCCACGAAATTTGGTGCATAATTATCATAATTTGTCTAGTTAAAAAAGCTGCGTTTTAAAACCTTTTTTCTTTTTTCTTTATCGATATTGAATTAAAAGAAATTACTAGTCAAGGAGTTTAAATTTTGCGTTAAAATGATAAGAATTTCCTAAGAACGGAATAAAATTTCGAAAGCAAATCTGGGTTTCCTGTGGTGAATCCTCAAGATTGCGTAGTAGGAAGCTGTTTGAACAAGATCTTCCTGTCTTCGTTTAAATTTATACTCAAAAGTAATGCCTAAAAACTTCCTAACAAGTATTGGAGTTTCCTCAAATTTTGCATGTAAAGTTTTTCAAAGCTCTCTGGAATGAAGAAACTAGATTTTGAAAATCATTTGAGGCGAGAATGGCGGGCAACTCGTCTGACGATAAAACAAGAAAATTGATTGATGAATTTTTATGTTTTACAAAACGAATTGGTCTGGAAATCGTTAAAGAGGACATAGAAATAGCGATATTTCTGATTGAAGAGAAATTACCAGAAGAGAACGTATTGGAGATAAAGAAAGCAAAACAACCCGGAGTACAACTAGTGTCTTGTTTGAAGAACAATCGATTGTTATCTGAGAACAACTTGGACTTCTTTATAGAGTTATTGAAGGAGTGTCGCAGAATCGACTTAGCGAACAAAGTGAAGGAATATCGCAAAACTTCAGTCACGACGCTGAAGAGTGCTCCACCAGCTCAAATAAACGAAAAAATACCCGGTAAAGTTTTAAAAAATCAAAGTTTAAAAAATTCTGTGCCTTAGGGGAATTGCAGTCCCCAAGGAGGGTATACTTCGTAGCTCCATAAAATATCCATACCTTTCCTATGGAGGGGGATTGGAATTTTCAAGAGGGGGGAGGGTCTGAGGAGCATATATTGTGTAGTACCAGAAAATATCCATACTTCCCCCATGGAGGGGGATTGGAATTTCCAAGGGGTGGGGAGGGTGTGAGGAGGGTATGTTGTGTAGTTCCAGAAAATATCCATACCTCCCCTATGGAGGGGTATTGGAATTTTCAAGAGGGAGGAGGGTCTGAGGAGCATATATTGTGTAGTACCAGAAAATATCCATACTTCACCCATGGAGGGGGATTGGAATTTCCAAGGGGTGGGGAGGGTCTGAGGAGGGTATATTGTGTAGTACCAGAAAATATCCATACCTCACCCATGGTGGGGATTGGAATTTCCAGTTAGATTCCATTTTGATTCATTAGCAGAAGAACCACTTTTAGGAACCACTGCCTATAAACAGACGAAATTAAATGGAAATCTCATTTATTTATGAGTCAATCAAAATTATTAATTTAAATTTTTTTTACAGGCTACAAAATGGAGTCCCTATTTTTGGTTATAAATGGCCAGAAGAGCAGCGTTACTGTTAATCGATTAGACAGCATCAGAGAGTCAATAAGCAGAGCTCTTGATCTTAAAATATCTGATGTCTTTTATGTTGCAACTGATGAAGATGAGGAAAACCCGCAATATTCGCAACTAAGACTGCAATTACCCAAAACAGAGGAGAAAATCAACCAATTGCAGATAGATGCAGTGAATAAAAAGCCTTGGTTAACTGACTTGGAAGTTGTTGAGCTCACAGTAGACAACAAGTCTTCAATAAAAATAGCAGAGAAGAAAAAAGGAGATGTGCCGAAGAAGCCTAAGAATGGAGAGAAGCAATCAAGACCACCTTTACTAACAATTCATAGTGTCTTAGGTTTGTAAAAAAATGTTGGGTTGCTCCAGCTAATCAGCTGACCATGGTCTATAAGAGTACTGTAACCCTCTACCCAGGGTAGGGAAGGGGGGATAGGGGAGGGATACTCTGGAACAGCTCAAATACAATCGTGCTTGCTCTCTGGAACAGTATATAGTATATATATTTCATATTATGAAATCATGTTCTCTTTCTGGCACAGGACACTGTCTATTTTCGCATGTAACAGAACTGTAAAACAGGGTATGGGTTTCAGAGATCTTGCTCTTGAACAGGGTATGGAATTTCAGCAATTTTACTCTGGAACAGGGTCAGGGTTCTCAGGGCTCAGCGGCACATCCCTACCCTAAATAGGCAAGAGTACCCCTGGGGTACTAGCTGAGTAAGTAAACTAAGTTATCTTTTTTTTTCATTTCAGGACTAGATCCAAGTCTAAAAATTCACTGTAATCAAATGCTTGACATTGTACTGGCAATAGAACTCCCTTCTACAGTTGATGTAAATAAGCGCAGGGCAGTAGTAGGAAAATTTGAGTCTGCAATGAACAAATACTATTCTTGGCACAAGGAATTACACAGTTTCAGGCTGGCAGCCATTAAGTTTGGTAACCATACCAATGTTCCAGTACGACAACCTAATCAACAACAAATTGCATTCCTTGTCAAAGAATTATCTAATGATTTGAAGATGACAGCCAGTGTGAAGCCTGAGGTACATTGTGGAGGCATAATGAACTCTGGGCTAGCAGATGCTTTGAGTATGGTGCATAGTCTTAAAGATGATATGCACAGAGAAGCCACTAAGCTGTGTATTGTGATTTGTAAGTACATTAGCTTGAACATAACCTCGTCCCCATGCTACTTTCTTCGCTTATTGGCATGACATCATACTTGGGATTTGACTCTCAAATGATTACATATGTCAGCTCTGAAGCGTCTGACATTTTTGATTTGGGAGAGCTGACAGAGTAGCAAGGGGACGAGGCTAGCTTGAACAGAAGTGTCGTTAAATTACTATTACTCTACAATAAATTTGTTGTTGTATGTGCCAGTATACTTATTTGGTCTAAAATATTTGCAGGTTTTATTACAAGCAATTCTGCCAACCTTGAGCACTACAGATGTTGCTTTGGTTACGATGTAATTGACCTGGGCCACGTCCTTGCAACTGATGCCGTACCATTATACATCATTGGTATTGACCTGGAAGGAACACAGACCAGTCCTTCTCAAGCACCGGATAACTATCTCTTGTCAGGCCTCACTGCTATCACTGGGGGACGATACTTTCAAATTCAAGACATAAGCTTGTTGGAAGAGGTTAGCCAACTGTTATAATAAGAGATATTAGAGGTACACTCTATTGCCTTCAATCAATTTATTAGTTCAAGTCAATAGAATAAATTGTACAGAAACTGACCCAAATGCAGCAATCATTTGAAGGCAACAGTGTAATTCTAATATCTGCTATTTGAAAAATCTAAGGAAAAATGATTATGATTGTTGTGTTCATTAGGTAGTGCAAGCGAACAGGAAAAACAAGTGTAATTTTTTGTATGATTAATAATTCCTCTGTAGTCGTTGGCTCGCTCACCATGTAAAAAAATTATTATATAGAATATCAGTGAGAGCATATACGTGTTACGACATGCCGTACTGTGTATGTGCTGTATGTCATTACCATGTTTCTCACTCAAATGAAATCCTTTTAAATCCTTTACGAAAAGTAAGCCCGTAGCACCATTTGTAAGCATAATTTGTATTTTTTGTAGTGTGTAATTATGATTGTTAATAATAATAATAATAATAATAATAATAATAATTTTTTCTTTTTTTTCTTTTACTTAAATAAAAATAAAATATACTATATATGATAATATAATAATAATAATATATAATAATAACAATAATAACAATAATAATATGATAGAAATAATAGTAACTTTATTGACAGTAATAATTAACTAATAATTCATTATAATATGAGACGTGATAAGAATATTGCTATAATTATAAACCAAAAGAGAGAGATTATGAATATAAAATAACAAATCTATATAATAATTACTTATTTATCTATGAAAACATATTTGTAAAATAAATTAATAGCTCAAAACACGAGTCCAGCTCTTCACACTGATATAATACTGTATTAAAACTATACATTAATTAATAAAATCTAAATATTTCTAAATTTCCGCTACATTGGCGTTAAGATTAAAGTCATTCAAGGATTCATAGTAATAATGATTAATTAACAATAAGTAGCTTTAATAGTGCATCATCGTAGGATCCTAGCCAAAGATTGTAATGAAAATCCATATATACAATATCTATATATATCTGCAACAAATTAATAAATTAATAATAAGAATATGATAATGATAAGAATAACAATGATAATGATAAGAATAATAATATGATAATAATAAAAGTAACAATAATAATAATAATGATAATAATGATGATAATAATAATGAAAATAATAATAATAATGATAATAATAATAATGATGGTGATAATAATAATAAAATAATAATAACCTTCTAAGGTGCACTGTAATAAATGTCTAGCACAGTACTTTTTGCTTGTTTTCCTGTTTACTTGAATCTAACCGAGACCCAACTGCCAGATGAGAGGCCAGTGAACTGCCACTACACCACACTTGATTCCCAAAATAAAAATACTAATTGATAATTATTAATGAAATAATTCTCTTGATGACTCTACTGTACTGTTAATTGTTTTACAGTTGATCCATTGTATCATCAAAGAAAACAACTCCATTGAGAAGAACATGGGCACAGTCAATGATGTCGTCATTAGAGAAATCAACAAACAGTTTGGTGACGTCAATGATGTCCATCTCACAGAATACCTCCATAACAACTTATGCTTGCGGTCTTGTAAGCTTGATTGCATTACTCATGGGGGGACCCCTCTAACACCCATTTCACAGATAGCAGAGCGAGTGTCGTGGGCTAATAATCTTGATGATGCTATTGCTGGTGTTAAGAGCTTGGAAAAGCACCTGAAAGTGACCGACAAAGGGCCAATTGCTTCCAAGCAAGTTTCAGTGATGCAGAAGCAAAGCTCTACCACTTCCTCAAATGCTAAAGGAAAGCAAAAGTGTAAATCCAAGAAAGAGAGAAAAGAGTTTGTAAGTGTGAAGAAGAATCCTGATATGGAGGTGTCAGCTCATATGGTGAGGAGACAGATCGAGAGAAGTGCCTATTACAGACCAACCACAGAGAAATATTAATGTGTTCCAGTTGTATATGATGGTAAGACATTCTTGATCATTAGCCGTTTGATTGTCCGGTATTAGTAAGATATCACTGCACTGTTGGTTAAGTATTGGCAGACTAATGATGGTGGTGATGGTGAAGATGAAGATGATACTGATGATGATGGTGATAATGGTGGTGTTGATAGTAAATGGTGATGATGGTGATCGTGGTGATGATGATGATGTTGGTGATGGTGATGGTGATGGTGATGGTGATGGTGATGGTGATGGTGATGGTGATGTGATGATGATGGTGATGGTGATGGTAATGGTGATGATGATGGTGATGGTGATGTGATGGTGATGGTAATGATGATGGTGATGGTGGTGATGATAATGATGATGGTGATGGTAATAGTGATGATGGTGATGGTGATGAATGGAAATGTTGCTGAATGTGAACTAATGATAAGAATGATTTACTCTATCAATTTACTCTATCATTTACTATCAATAATAATACCATTATTTGAAAACTCTCCCTTTTGAGGGATTGTAATCTTTAACACTTACGACTAATCTTATCTTATGACTAATTTCAAGAGAACTTTGCCACAAAATGCATGCTGATCCCATATCTCTGGGACTCTCACTACTCCACTAAGTTTCACATTTTTGACTAAACTCTTGCAACTAATGTTTTTATCTTCTCTAAAGAAATTGATAACAATGCACTTACTTTTGACAATTCAGTATGTAAGGGTATTTTCTGGCCTATGTTTAACATTCCAGACATATTTTAGGTGTTCACAATTGTCTTTAAAGACAAAAAAAGTTTTTATTGTGAAATATTCTTCTTACACTTGTTGAAAGTAACATGTACAGAATGCTATAAATTGTCCTCGCAATGAAGTAGGTTTTGGTGGACATCACTGAATCAAGGCATTTCCATGACAATTCATCAGGTACATTTTTGGCAGTGTTGTCATGGAAACCTCTTGATTGATGCAATTAAAAGAATCTGCATCGGTTGTTATTAAATAGTGAAACTAATAAATCCAGGATAAGAAACCTGAAAATATGAATCAAATTTTTATCAAAAAATAATTTCGAATGGTTTGAAACCATTTCCTTGGTCATCATGAAGACATAGAGGATGTTACATAGCCGTGCAGAGATATGGATTTTATGTTCGAGCGTTGACGCAAGAGAAGATAGAATCCATATCTCCAAGTGGCTGCGTATGGTAGTATTCTGTTTAATATCAAATTATTGATAGCTGTGCAGAGATAACAGATTTTATGTTTGAACGTAGACGTGAGAGAAGATAAAATCCATATCTCCAAGTGGCTTATGTATGGTAGTATTCAGCTTAATATAAAATTATTGATGAAATATGTTATTTACAATTCACTGTAAGTGATGGATTTTCGCTATCTATACAATTCCTAAGAATTCATACCAAGGGTGTTGTTTTTACATGTAAAGCTATCATTAAATATCTTCACATGTAGATATTTCATTGATGATTATATATAAACAAGAAATATTTACCAGTTGTATTTTTTGGCACGTAAAGATATCATTATAAATATCATATGTAAAGATAGAGTGCTCGCACTAAACCCGTGAAACAAATACTAACTTTTAGTACTAAATAGTGATAAGTAAACAATAATAAACAAAGGATTCTGTATAAAATAGTACTAATTGGTAGTAATTATTGTAAGCAGGTTTAGTGCGTGCACTCTATCACTTCTTAGTAATAGAGATAAATAAATATTTCATCAATAATTAGATATAAACAAGAAATATTTGCATTGGGTTAGGGTTAGGATTAGAGTTAAGCCTAAAACCCATAAATGAATGTTTCAGATCCACAACGATTTTCAGCTCCCCCTTAATTGTGCTAGCCTGCACTGCATCCAGAATTTTCTGTCAGACTTTATGAGTAAACGTTCAGAGGCACGCATGCTAAATTGTGCCAGCCCTTCCTGGCCGATAGATAGATGATCCTCAAAGCTAATAAATTTATGGTGCACATAATAAATGCAGCCCAAGATTGTAATGAGAAAATTTGTGTTTATAAAATATTAATTAAGTTTATTATAATGTCATAAGATGGCAGTGTTTGTTATAATAAGACTAGTCGTATATTAGTATTAAGCCTCAAAGTGCTATACTTATAAATAGAATCCACATATTTTTGAATTTGTAGTGACCTAGCCTTAAAGTGCAATTTATAAATAGAATCCACACATTTTGAATTTATAGTGTCACGTGACCTGTAAGAGATCACGTGATCTATAAGTGATCGCGTGACCTAGAAGTGATCGCGTGACCTGACAGTGATTGCGTGACCTAGAAGTGATCGCGTGACCTGAAAGTGATTGCGTGACCTAGAAGTGATCGCGTGACCTGACAGTGAGCACATTACCTTTTCCAATTTATAAGATTCTAAACAGAAATAAATCAAAGATTTCAACATTCTAAATTGTTTTCCTCTATTTCTCTTAAAACTAACCAAAATTTTATTTTTCCTTTCCATTGCTTCCTTCTTCTCACTCAACATTTATTATGACTGATATGATAATGAATTTGATCAATGATCATTGATAATCCAGCGTCTGAACATGATGGAGATGATTGGTGATAATGATCTAATGATGGTGATGATGATATCCGGATGATATGGCTCGGGAGATCAGTGTGCAACCACTCCCCGCGTTATCGAAGTAAAACAAATTACTTTTACCTTTATGATGATGCTATAATAGACCGTTTTCAAACGTTTTGGGATTCATAGGGGTCTTGAGATCATATTCTACATTTATTTTGGGGCTCTTCATACAAAGAGAGATTTAAAAGCGTTAACTATTTTCTCTTGATCTTTTAGCTGCGTGATTGCCAGTTGGATTCGCCTCAGTGCGCGCAACTGTCGCTGCGATATGCAAATAATGAATAAGGCCCCGTCCACACGTATCCGGAAATTTTTGTATCCGCAATTTTTTTAACGGATGCGGGTTGCGTCCACACGTGTCCTCAAATTTTTGTGACCGTATCCGCCAATTTTACGAAAACGGACACGTGTGGACGGTGAAAACGATTCGAATGCGCTGCGTGTGGACGCAAACATTTTCGTATCCGCAAAAAAGAATTTAGTTATACTCGACCTCGATTATGCAGGTTGCGATTTCTATGGTCGGGTAGGAGATCATACAGACAATGATTATCATAAAACGTGAATTTGTTAAACTTGCATGCTATATTGTGTTTATCATATTATGTATAATGAATGCAGCAAATATTGACCACAAGTGTTTTTCACTCAAGTTTCTTTATTTTGCATATTTCGACAGTACAACTTTATTGGTTTACAGTTTAGTCAGAACACGGTTACTGCTTAGCAATGTTCCCACTTCGCGATTGCTCTCAATCGTTCTGAACGTCGTGGAGGCGTTACTACATCTTTACATTTATGAGCATCTTGATAACTTATCCACTTGACTGGTTTTTCTTTACTTGGTGGTAGAGTGGGTAAGAAATATGGCGGGGGAGGTAGAGTCTGTGCTTTGGGAGTGCTGAACGATGCAGTAGGATGAAGTAGGAGAGGGTTGTTCAAAACTAGTACTGGATATTCACTTTGGAGTAACGGGAGGAACCTCGGTTAAGTTGAGGATTTCGCTCGACTGGGTTCGAAAGAAGGGGTCCTAATTATCGACGTTAACCGCTCTAGAAAGGAAGGAGACTAGTTGAAGAAACGTTTTCTGGAGTCGTAAAACTAAGTGATGGCATTGAAAGACTCTTGACTTGTCAAGGGCGGTAGTATGGTTTCCTGCTTGGGGTGTATATAACAGTGCTTGGAAGTTGCTGTTGAGGTATCGATTGTAGAGTCTAGTGTATTCTTTGATCTTCAGTTCCGCGGGAACATTGATGGGTTCCATAAGAATGTTTTCCATCTGTTCCTTTAAATTCTGTATTGTTTTGAGTATGGGTGGTATTTGTAGTCTATCTCTTGGGTTTTCTGAAAAGAACGAGGTATGCAGCATTCAGACTCGGGGTGCGAATAATTTTTCCTTGAAAGTAAAGATTCTGCATAAGAAAAGTGACACTCAGGTTTCGATAATGAGATCCTTTGGTGAATAAGTTCATGATTTTCTTATCATTGGACGTCTCTGTCATTTGGTCGTCAATCATAATCAAATTATTAATCTTAAGGTTAAAATAATCATCTTCATCCAGGTCGTGCGGTATGCCTTTTACGAACTCGATCCCGGGAATGGTTTTTATCATGTGGTCGCAAGCAGATTGCCACTGAGCATAACTCCATACGATGCGCTGTAGCGAAGGAATGATCACGTGTGTTTCATTTTCAAGCAAATTCTGAACCCAAACCACTGCAAACCGCTATTTGCATCTTTTGACTAGTGCCCATAGCCTCAGAGGAAAGTTTTGCTTGCAACAGCCACTATATACTCCCTAACTCTCTGAGGTCTGCCATAATGCTTCAATATGAATTTTGATGGTTTTGGTTGGATTTGGTTGAAATTCTTCGCTTATTTGTCTTTCCAAGCATCATGGCTTGGTTTGCCGATCAAACGATACCGACAGACATATTGCCGCTGTATGTTAATGATCGTCGACCACAGGTTGCCCGTCGAGTCAAATGCACCCGATCAAGGGGATCGGTACTTTACCAGACATCGAAGGTGTTCTGTCCGTGAGGGTACTGAGTCTCAAGAAGTCATACAGTGCTTATAAAGGACATCTAACAAGGTTATATGGAGAACTAGAGAGAGCGATGAGCTCATTAGATGCCAACGCTGCGGTAAATTTGAAGAGAAACGAGGAATTTTAACATAAATTTTAAACTCCTTGACTAGTAATTTCTTTCACTACGATATGTATTAAGAAAAAAGAAACAAGGATTTAAAACGCAGTTTTTTTAAACTAGACAAATTATGATAATTTATGTCATAAGTAATGTTTTGGGATCCCTGTGTGCTCATAATTTTCATTGGGGGATTCCCCCCTTCCCGTCATGACATGCACATACCCATCAGACAATCACGAAATGAGGGAAAAATCCCTATTTTTTTGACTTTTTCCAATGATTTTTAAGGTTCTGAGTAATTTAGCTCATCCAAAATTCCGCAGAATCTAAGCTGGATGTTAGTTCAAAGCGAAGACTAGTTAGGTTTGAAGTGAAGTGAAGCGATCGATCGAGCAAAGCTTCTTCAATCATTCCAAAATGGCGCTGAACTCAACCAAGACTTCTAACAACGCCATCAACCCTTTTCACAAGTTCTCTACAAAAATCGCGCTTGAGCTTCTAACTAGAGATGTTAAAGTTTTGAAACACCTAACGTTGGATAAAGTCCCTGGTGGTGTTCTCGAATCCATCAAAGCCGAGGAGGAATACTCTGGGTTGAATTGGTTCTTATGTTTGACAAAACACAAGGTTATTTGCGAATACAACGTTAAGTTCTTAATTGAGGCGCTAGAGGCGGCAAACAGACATGACTTGGCGAAGAAGGCTAAGGAATATCAAGATCAAATCGTTGGGGAACGTGAAGAACTAGACAGAACAGAAACAAGACTAAGTAAGTTTATTTTTCACTAGTGTGTTTATATTTTCTAGTACTGAAACAGAGATCCTTTTAGGCCACCCCCAAGAGGATAAGAGGATCTGTGTTTTTCTGTGAGAGTTGTTTAGAGATAACTAGCTAAAAAATAGTGTGAGCTGCGTCGGTGTTTCTAATGAAAGAGTAATGATAAAAGGATAAATTTTACACCGTGAAAAGATGAAAAAACTTACTGACGTTTCGGACGCTAGTCCTTGTTCGGAGTAAAAGAGGGTTGTTAGTTGTTTTAATTAGCGAGTTATTAACCCTGACAGGTCTAACAATAACTAAATTGTGGATCATTTGTCTCTAGCTAATAATATATCAGAAAAAAATCAGAGTCCCTGATAGGAATTGAACCCATGACCTTCCTATCAGGGGATCTGATTTTTTCAGAGACAGTTCCTTTAACTATATTCCAAAGATCAACAATTTCTATATAGCTTTCATAGCTTATAAATAGATTCATCATATGATAACCAATCATTGTATAATGTTTTGATGATACCTGGAATTATCAATGCCGAGGTAATTAAGTCTGCGGACAGCTTCTGCCAATAACATTTGCCGAGACATTGAGCAATATAATCCAGATATCATTAAAACCAAATTCATTCTCAATAGTGAGAAACAAGAGTAATTATACTTAAATTTCAAAATCAGTAATTTTGCGATTTTTGTGCTTTTTTGATAGTTTCCAAGTCTATTTTCTACACCACTAGAGATTGCGTTCATCTATTTTTCGCTGTGGAAATGGGATATGCTGCTGGCAGCACACATATGTGCAAAGGCATGATTAATGCCAGTCAAAAAGCATTAAATACCTGCTGTAAAGAGCCGCTACTGAGCCACAACATTGAACTTGCTCTTATAAAGTTTGGTAACCATCATACCAAAAGGAATACAAATTCATCTGCCCCAAGAGGACAAGAATCAGATGTTGCTATCCTTGTGAAAGAAATGTCTAAGAATTTGAGCATGTGTTGTTGCCCCAACTTTTACTCGTTTTGTGGAGGAAGAGGAGGAACATCTGGAATAGCGGATGCCTTGGCAAAGTTTGTTGATTACGTCCAAAGAAATGAAATGCAAAGACAAATCCCGAAAATTTGTATATTGATATGTAAGTGTAAAATATGATATTAAGAGATGCCTACAGTTTGCACCCATTTATATTTCAAATTTTTGACTGTCTATATTTTTTTAATTTTCTATAATTATCAGTCTACATCATTCATTTATTTATTTATCTCAGGATTTTTGTCATCCATCCATCTATCCACCCATCCATCTATCCACCCATCCATTCATCCATCCACCCAAATATCCATCCACTCATCCATCCACCCATCCATCCATCCATCCATCCATCCATCCATCCACCCATCCATCCATCCACCCATCCACCCATCCATCCATCCATCCATCCATCCATTCACCCACCCATCCACCCACCCATCCATCCATCCATCCACCCATCCATCCATCCACCCATCCATCCATCCATCAATCCACCCATCCATCCATCCATCCATCCATCCATCCACCCACCCATCCTAATTTTAGTTTCCTATTTTTTTTCAGGCTTTATTTCCAAAGAATGTTCCGATCTTGAGTACTTCCGGTGTCCTGAAGGCAAAGATGCCATAAAGCTATGCAATACCTTGGCTGAGTGTGCCATACCCTTATATATAATTGGCATTGACCATGCCGGGGTCCAAGCATGTGCGAGGGGCACACCCCATGTGACAGAAGAAAACCCTTTTCTCTCAGGAATTACATTCATTGGAGGTGGTCAGTATTTCCAAGTCAGTGATATGAATCACGTCGAACAGGTAAGTACAGACCTATTTCAAAAATTTTGTCGGATACTGAGGTGATAGGTATTAGGATATATATTAAGCAAATTGTGAAATTATTCATACTTTTAGAGAAGCTAAAAGTGGAATAATTTGCACTTTATTTTGGGCTATTTATTTTGGACCATTTATTTTGGGACATTTATTTGGGACCATTTATTTTGGACAATTTATTTTGGACCATTTATTTTGGACCATTTATTTTGGACCATATATTTTGGACCATTTATTTGGGACCATTTATTTTGGACCATTTATTTTGATCTTGCTGCTTAATTACAATGTAACGGACCATTTATTCTTGAATTTTATCAGGCAATCAATTGCATAATTAAAGAAAACATATCAATAGAGGAACACATGGGGACAGTCGACGACATTGTCATTATTGAAAGAAACAAAGAGGGTGGTAATTTGAATGTTGAGCACCTCGCAGAACACCTTCGAGAGAATCTGAACCTAAGATCTTGTACAGTTGACAACATAAAGCTCAATAACGAATCACCACAGGCTATTTCACAGATAGTGCAAAGAGTGGCTTGGGCTGATGACTTAAATGATGCTATAAACGCAGTCAAGTCCTGGAGGGAACAAAATGAATCATTAGACAGAACTAGATCAATTGATTTTTCTCTCTCAAGAGGCTCCCGCAGCTTTTCAAACTATTCAGCGGTCAGTCAATATAGTTGTGAAAGCTTTTCTTCTCTACCAACCAGTGAAATGCAAGCACAAAATCAACAAACACTCTTCCCAGAACTGAAACCAAATTCAGCATCATCTATGTCAAGAAGTATTTTTTCCTCTGGCCATACATCTACCAGTGGAGGTGAAAGTGCTAGTTTTCAATCACTATTTTCCAGCACAACGACACAAAACCTGCAAACGCATCAGCCGATGGAGCCGTCTTTGAAACCAAGTACCCGCAGAAGGAAGAGAAAAGCAGAGCACACAACAACGACTCAGAACAAGAGTCGGAATGATTCTGAATCTACAAAGAACAACAGCAGCTTCCTCACATTAGCCGAGAGGCAGAGAGTAGGTATGGATGTTGCGCGACGAATGGTGAGACGACAGATTACGAGGCAGGCGTATTACCAGAGAATTAAGTAATATTTCAAACACGTGTTTCATCTGATTTCCAAACACCAAGAAGTGAATTGAAAAAACGTAGCAAGGCAGAGCCAAGTTTCTTAAACCAGCTTCGAGGTTTGGACTCATACACCAGAGGTTAGACACTCAGACATCCCAGCCAACAAGACGAGTGCGAGAGTATATATATATATAAATAATATATAAATAATATATATATATATACAGCCATTTGCAAAAATTATGGCCACTTCCAATATATGTACAAGTATATCAAAAGCATATCAAAAATTATGGCATATCATCCCCAATATTTTTTCCGAGTTGTCTATCACTAGGTCTTTCTGAAAAAAATATCAAGAAAGATATTCCGCCCTATTTTTGAATATACTTATAAGATAGATATTTATTTATTTCAATACGTTAGTGATACATAATTGTAAATTCTTATTCATTTATTTTTATAATTGTTAAGCACTATTGGGCTTTTTATGGAAATAGGGCTATATAAATAAATAAAGTTATTATTATTATTATTATTATTATTGTTTGACATACTTTCGATATACTTGTATTTATATTTGAAACGGCCATAATTTTTGCAAATGGCTATATATATATATGTATATTATATAAATATATATCTACATTTATAATATAGATTCCTGTTTAATTTGGCTGTGAAGTTTGGCGGCGTCGTGTTCATGGGGCGGCGTTTCGACATTGCTGAAGTATATTATTTACGTTCAGCTGCGTCGCTGCATCGTCCGCATGAGCGTGGTGTCGCTGAGCTTCACAGTTAAATTTATATATAATTTATATATAGTTCATTTTAATCTTGATGTATTGTTTTATTATACTATAGTTAATTTTTCTTATAAGTTCATGTTGATAGTTTTCATAACATATATTTTATATTTTTAAATTTGTAAATATTAGTAGTTTTATGTTAGGGCCACAAGTTTATTAGTGTAGTACACTATTTAGTGCCACCCTCATTAAAGTGCATATGACACGAAAACATTTTAATGTTAAAAATGTGTATTCTATTGGCATGAATAAGAATATCACAGTTAAATTTGTTTCAAAAACGTATTTCTCTAGAAATTCAAGAAAATTTAGCACAAGTTGTGACGTCATTTTGTTTACAAGTCTCCAGATTTAGTTGCAAATACACGAAATTTGTTTGAATGCAGAATCTTAATTTCGGGTAGTACACTTTTCAGTTTCCCACCATTTGAAGAGTATTTCGTAAGCTATCAAATGAAGCTGAATAGAATATGCCTTTTGTTGTTATTTTATAAGAATTACAATTTATGTTTAGTGCATTTCTACCGAATCTAGAGTACGTGTCAACAAAATGACGTCACAAATTGGGCTTAATTTTCTCAAATATCTCAAGAAATAAGCTTTTGAAACAAATTTTATTACGACATATTTATTATTATTAACAAACTATACATTTTAAACGATGAAATGTTTTCGTGTCATATACACTTTAAATAAAGTTGTTATTATTATTATTATTATTATAACAGCACTTTGCAAAAATTTTGTAAAAGTCAAGTATATCTATATATCCATATATAAAACTGATTTCCAGATTAAAAAAAAAAAAAACGATTTTCAACCAAAAGTTAACCAAATATCTATTATTAATGTTTACAATATACACTATGATTATATTTCACCAAAAATATCGTATTTAACCTTTATTAAAACATTTTTTAAAATTGAAAATTTATATATGCATATATATACACCGAATCCCTAAAACTATGACATGTTTGAGATATATTATATACATATATGTGTATCCCCCTTTTTGCTATTGTCTTTTCTTGAAGATCCAGGTAAGACAATAGAAAAAAGGGGGATACACATATATGTATATAATATATCTCAAACATGTCATAGTTTTAGGGATTCGGTGTACATATACACTCAATTGAAGAATCGTTGTCGGGTTCAGAAACATAAAACATAGAAGCTGAGACCGAAATGGCACATGGGAAGTACATTAATTAGATGCATGCTGTGACTGGCGACCCGTGGCATCATCCACTGTTTTTAATACGCGTTTGGCATTCTAAACCGACTGTATGGATGGCGCAAATGAATAAATTATAATATAATTATGTCATTTCCCATGTGCCATTTCGGTCTCAGCTTTTATGTTCTATCTTTCTGAACCCAACAACGATTCTTCAATTGAGTGTATACATGTATATAACATATCAAATATACAGCCATTTGCAACAATTATGGCCGCTTCCAATATATATACAAGTATATCAAAAGCATATCAAAAATTATCGGATATCATCCCTGATATTTTTTTCAAGTTGTCTAGCACTTAGGGCTTTCTGAAAAAAATATCAAGAAATATATCCCGCCCTGTCTGATATAATTTTGATAATGAGTGTGCCAAAAGTTAAAAGCTCTCTGGCAAATAGGTGCGAACATTTGCAGTTTCCTGACAATATGTGCTGCTTTCTGGGTATGTGCTGCTTTTTTGGGTAGCATGGGTGGCGTTCACGGCTAACGCGTCGTCTTTCACCGCTTCTCTCCTATGCTACGAGGGTTTTCTCCGGGTTCTCCGGTTTCCTCCCAAATCAACATGTGAGTTGAGTGTTGTGTGCATAGAATATTTAATGTAGTGGTAGTGTGTGTGAGCGAAAAGTGTCCCCAATTAGTGCGAAAGCACTAGAACGACTAGACACTTAAATAAAAGCGATTTATTATTATTTTTTTCTAATAATGTTGGCCAAAAAGTTATAAGCTTATATCACTCCTATACTTTGAATCCATTCTACTTGAAGTGAATAGTTAATCAGAATATTTCTTGATTTGAGTGTTGCTTCTTTAATTTAATTTATGAAGGTCTAAGAGTAAATCAGGCATCCCAGCCACTTTTTAGACAAATTTGATAGGAAAATATATGAGTTTTTCCCAAAGATGTATGAACTTTATAGGAGATAAAATAGCTTTTCAGTGGCGTAACCAGGGATCTTGCAGGGAGGGTGCACAGGCAATGATTTATTTCCAGAACCAAATAAGCCATAATAAAGACAGAACCAAAGAAAAAATGTAAATGTATCACTCAGCAGTCGTCCTATTTATAGGAAATATAGGAGGTTTTCTTTAAATATAGGCTCTTTATAGGATCCTATACAAATTATAGGAAATATAGGATATATAGGAGGTCTGTTGAGACAATAGACCCTTTGCAGTTAACAGTCACGTGTCTGTACTGGAGGGCAAAATTTTTGTTTTGATATTAAATTGGTGATTCTTTTTAGCCAGTTGTAAAGAACTGAATGAAACGATGTGTATCCAGTGTGTTAAAATTTTTTGTAGTTTTATTACAATCTCTCAAAACAGGTTGTAGAAAGTGTGTTTGCTCTCCAATAAATTTCACCCATGGGAATCAAAATGTTCACTCATTTGCTCTCAGTGAATTAATCAGCACGTGATTGCTTAGCTGCAAAGGGCCTATCCTTGGTCATTAACTGAACAAAAGAAAGTGTGCAAAGGATTCTGGTATTTGTAGTTTACAATGCCACAATGAAAATGTCTTATTTGTAATAATTTGATTGCAATCAATAAATAAAATAGCCAACTAGAGTAAAAGGAAAGCTGTCAACCTTACCAACTGGCACCTCCCCTGAGGCAATACGTATCGCTGTTTCCACAAAATCTGGGAGCACAAAATGAGCTATCTCTAATAATTTGATAAAATAAGGATAGTACATCTGTCGCCATCTCAATGCCCCACCCTTGATCACAGCCAATGCGCATTCATCGGCAGGATACCAAGTGATTTCTTCACTCCCTTTATAACTTACCCTGGCGTTAAGTGTATCAATAGGACCTAAGACGCACAGCGTGATAGAAATATGTCCATGTCCTGAAATAATTAGATCTTGACGAAGACTGTTGAAGAATCCATGTAATGCATGTTTATTGCTGCTGTAGCAGGACTCTCTTGCAATTCCTTGCACTCCAGCAAGGGATGACACAACTATTAAGCTCCCATTCGACTTCTTCAGCTCAGGCAAGAACAAAGTTGCTAAATTTATATAGCTAAAAGTATTAACTTCGAATATATCAGGAACTATAGTTAAATCGCTGTTTTCATTCCAGTGTTCAGAGAATGGTTTCACGTGGTTAAGAACCACAATGTCAATCACTTGGAAGGACTTGAGCGCCGAAGTGTGAACGTTTCTCGCAGCTTCTAAGCTCGATAGATCAGCAACGATATAGTGAGCTTCTAGTGCTCCTAATTCCAAGCATTTTGAAGCAACTTTCTTCAGTTCTTTTTCTCTTCTTGCAACGATGATCACTGATGCTCCAAACTTTGAGTACTTGTAGGCTAGTTGTTCGCCTATTCCAGTGGATGCTCCAGTTATCAAGACTTTCTTTCCTTTAAGGACGACAGGATCGAAATTATCCATGGTAAGCCAAGCTAAAGTAGCAACGACTATCGCAATCAACAGAAAAAATGCCTTAAATTTGTCCATTTTTGAGCCTAAAGTTTCCCGATTAGTTAACAACACAGGGAGCCCAATGAGGAAAGTGAATCTTAAAAATTATAAAAGTGGTAAAGTTAATAAATACCCAATAACCCGGTCCAATAAAAACCAAAAAGGAAGAAGTATATTTTACCCATTACTTCAATAACCCTCAAATTTGTCTTTTATTTTTTTATAGAAAGCGCAAAATTCGCGTCTTATCACGGTACCACAGGAAACCCAAGTTAACGGGCTCCTTATTACCACCCAGGCAGAGGCTATTTCGCGAGACTCAAAACGACATCCCGAAAATGACGTCACCTTCGTGTTCCCGACAGATTCGCTCCGTCGTACCGACTCGTGACGTGACCAAGAACAAACAAGATGACGCCGATGCGTTTCTACTACCTTTCTCTGTGCTTTTCTTATAGATTTTCTTTTCTTACATGAGGACTACCTCCAAGTTCCGTACAAAAATAAAGGTGAAATTTTAGGCAAAGTATTTTAACAGCAATTGTTTGCAAAATCGTAACAATGTTTTATTATTGTGTCATTTTGGGACTCACGAAATAGTTGTTTTAAACTTTGGACGTTACTTCGCGAGTTCCAAAATGACAGCGCATAATTATTGTGTCATTTTGGGACTCACGAAGTAGTTGTTTTAAACTTTGGACGTTACATCGCGAGTTCCAAAATGACAAGCTTTTTTAAGCTCAAATTTTAGACTTTTAGACTTCAGTTTTTTTAATCGATTTACATCTATTTTCATAAACATGCGACCTCGGTGCTCCGGGTTGCACGCTGAAATTTGTTTTTTTTCGCTGTCGTCAATCAAACCTAATCAGTCGGTAACTTTCATATTTTTGATTTGCGGCAGCGAAAACCCAAATTTCAGTGTGTAACTCAAGTTGATGATGCAATAATGTAGGCGCATAGGCTCGTAGGCATGTAGGCGCTTACAGGCTCCTATTCTTGGATGCCTGGAGTGGGAGGGTGGGGGGGGGGGGGGTACGCCTATAAATGGACTATACGGGGATGATGCGATGAAGAGGGTATGGTTTTTTGAGCTTCTTCTTTGATCCAGCCCCGCCCCTCAGAAATTCAACATCCCTATGTGTGTGTGTGAGGAGAGGGGCATGGATAGTTTCTGGTACTACACAATGTTATTTTGTTAATTGCTCATCATAACTAGTATCAAAACTACCTCATAGTCTGAAGTAGGGCAGGGCAGCCAAACCTTTTAGTATTTTGAACCAGAAATCTTCGCTTTTTAAATGAAAAATGATCACCATTGTCCTGCAAAAGTGTGGATAGATTTCTTTAGAGAGATAGTTAAGAGAGACATTGACTTGTTTCTATTCATAACTTAAGTACCTGCATCTTTTCAAGATATTGCCTTTTATCAGCCTTGTTTCTGTCAATACCATGATGACAATCATAGACCTTTTATGCCATTTATCACAGATGGTGTGCCATCAAACTCTATTCTGCTAGAAATTGTTGATTTTTCCGAACATTTGTTTTGGTTTTATTTTTATAAAAAAAAGATTTAATGAATATCTTTCACATGTAGATAGATTGATAAATCATTCAATTAATTCTATTTTTATTACTTGTTTTATTACTTGTTACAGATAAATATTCCTATCGACTATGTCTCATTTTCTCATTGGACTCTGAAGATGACTTACACTCAGGTTGTGGAAATGTCAGTCACCACCAACTACAGTCTTTTTCAAGGCTACACTCACCCGGACAATCACATTTCACACCAAATTCAACTTATTTCTTTCATTTTTCTCTTTCTGTTCTTTCACTTTTGGTGTTATGCAAATTCTTTTAGAATTTTTCATTTCATTTTCCAGGTTAAGCAACATGCTATTAACAAATACTACAGAATGTCTCTGTGATCCATGCCATGTGTATATAATGTCATAACATCTTATAAAGAAAAAAAGTTAATACATATATACTATAAAAATCATTTATTACTACAGTAGTCATAGTTGTGACCTTATAAATTAGAATAATTGTTCTCTTGAATTTTTTCCGGGGACTCTGGGAGGAGGAGGGTAGAGGGAAGGAGAAATGATCATGGAGAGAGCTTAGTATTTTTTTATTAAAAATGCCAACATACCTTTTCTTGCAAAATTCTTGCAGTAAAACACACAGAATTTACTTGTTGTAGCAGTTTCAAATTGTCTAAACATCTCTAAGGCTTCAAGCTCATTCGAAACATAACCAAAATCAGGGGCGAATCCAGGATTTTTTCAAAGGGGGGGGGGGGGGGGGGGAGGGTCGTAGCATTGATTGAGGTGGTAAAGAGATATAGCAGACCAAAGGGTTAGGGAGACAATTATTTGCTGCAGGCGAGCATGGTTGTTTCAGGTCCCACACACGGCGTATAGAAAAAAAGGCGAGCAAAATGTGCCCAGCACCCCTGTTTTAATAAAACTCGCAATGCTGTTGGTGTTGTCATGAAAAATTATGATAATAAAAAATCACGATGGCTCTCATAGGGGTGGTCGCAACTCCCAACCCCCCCACTTAGATTTGCCACTGAAAATTTGTCTCCAGAGATGTGAAGTTATTCAAATGATTCAAAATATAGTCCATCTCCATCAAGATTTTTACCACATTTCCCGGCAAATTTCTGAAATTTCCACCAAAAGGACCATCCATCATATTTACTTCCGGTTGTCAATTTCCTTCACGCGAAATAGTGTTCATAACTTTGTTTACATTACTTCGCGTGAATCAGGCTGACATTGTTTCTTCTTTCAATTAATGGCTAGAAAACGATTTTAATAACAGAAGGTACGACATTATTGAGAGATTCTTATTTTTATTTTAAAATTAATCACGATTTACACGTTCAAACACTCAACAAACGGCTTCAACACGACTTCAACATGGCATGATTTCCGGTAGCTTCACTATCGAGACAATCATTCCGTCGGGAACACGAAGGTGACGTCATTTTCGGGATGTCGTTTTGAGTCTCGCGAAATAGCCTCTACCTATTACCCAAGGGATTTTCCTTGACAAGAAAATAAATCGCCTTTGTTACTACAATAAAGAATAAGGAATTAAATGCACAATTGTTAAACAAAGAAATGATACTCTAGGGAATGACGCGTGGACTGTAAAGGGAAACTAAAGCATTGCACCACATTTAAAAATCAAATCTAAATAGGGAATTTAGCTGGAGCTGGGCTGCCTGTGGTGTGAGGTCGCATGGGATTATGGGATAGGGAGAAACCCTTGGAACGTTTGGTTGAAATTCTGCAGTTAATAGAAAGATTCTCGCCATAAATCGTTGTTTTTTACCAACCTAGTGTCTTCAATAAAGCCTGATGGAGGGCTGGGATGCCAGACACGATGGAGAGAAGATCGATCTTGCTTTTATCATCGATTGTACAGGATCGATGGGTTCTTACATCAAACAGGTCCAAAAACACGTCCACTACATCGCAGAAACTATCTCTCGTACTGCGTTTAATGTAAGACTAGCACTGATCGAGTACCGCGATCATCCTCCACAAGACAAGAGCTTTGTTACTCGGGTAAACGATTTCACAGGAAATGTCGGCGAGATGAAGAAATGGGTTGATGGAATGAGTGCTGGGGGTGGAGGTGACTGGCCAGAGGCTGTTGCAGACGGGTTGTATGAAGCTAGTAGGCTGTCTTATAGGAAACAAGCTACCAAGATGTGTGTCTTGATCGGTAGGTTTAAGCTGTATTTTATGTTAAAAAAATCCTGAATGACAAATGACCTTAGATCAATACAAAATCACTCCGTGAAGGCTTCTGTAATCTCTGATACAGAATTCGTCCGCGTCCTGATTTACAAGGTTGACTTTGAAATATCTCGGCCAAATTACATCTAATGTTAAAAATTTTACTCTAAAAAAGCATTAATCTAGACATTTTAAAAGTAATAAACTATATTCGTGTGAGATTTGCAGCTCACTGTTTTAAATCCTCATACAAATCTCCCGCTCATATTGTATATATTACTCAAAGCTGCTTTTAAAACCCCAGTGGAGCACCCAGAACGATTTCAAGGGGGATGACTGTTACTTAAAGATGAACCACGTCATATTGCATCCTGTTTTTAGGTTTCATTTTATACTATGTATATTCTTTGTTTTTCAACTCCAAATGAATCCTCCTATATATCTGAACTACATTCTCCCTCCTTCCCTTCTTGACAAGGAAAGAAAATAAGCTTTATTCAATCGTGTACTTTTATATTTCCTCTTACAAGCATGAAGTATATATGCAACCAAAGCAAACTTGAACACAAACAGATAACAAACGTGAAAAATTTTAGTTGTGCTTTAGTGTAATTTGTGGGAGGCAGCATCTTCGAGCACAGGAAAAAATATATAAAAAACATTATGGTTTTTTAGCATATTCCCATTGTGGTAAAACTACATTAAAGGACAACTGACCCTCCAAAATGACCCATTTTTAAGAGGAACTACATCATTTGAGAAGTCCAAAAATCCAGTTTTTAAAGGGGATAGAGCATCCATTTTTCTAAAACAATTTTTTGAAAACATCGCATATATCGCTCTGGTGGCCGCCATCTTGCGCTTTTATCGCGGGCTCAGAAAAATAGCGTAATGACGTCACAACGTCACAAGAGTTCAAGCTTCCAGTTGTTTGCCTGACTTCTTCCTCAGTTTCTTATACGTTTTACTCAATATTTTGCGAAAAAATACAACTTGGTCATCAAATTAAAGGCATGTCAGAATCCAATTCTTCTTCCGAAGGCTCGGACAGCTCGGGAGACGATTTCGCTCAAGAATTTTTCGGAATGGACGACGAATTTGGTTTACGGCCATATCAGTTTGAACCAGAAATAGAAATCTCCTCAGATGAAGAGTTCAGAGAAGGATCTGACAGTGACATTATTGAAGACGATGAACAAGAGAACAATCGACTTACAAATTCAGATTGGTAAGTCGTACTTCTGTCTTATCACAAAACTGAACTACATATCCATTTTATATAAAATCGTATCTTGCCACTCGTGTTCTTGCAATCTGTTCTTTAGATATTGGTATGCATGAATCCAGTTTGCAACCAAAAGCAATACCAACTTTCACAATTTTAATTAAAAACATGTTTAAAAACATCGCTTGATAGTCAATAAGTTATATACTGCAGGATATAGATACAGGGATATAGTTGTGTCACAAGTTGTGTATGTATATTCTCACTTGGGACAATCGTTGATAATGTTCAAAGATACTAAGAATTGTTTTATTTCTGTTAAATAGGTGTACCTGTGGTAGCTGCCAAATTATGGATTCAATATCTGAATGCATTTGTTGCCAAGAAATCGAAAAAGTGGTTGCAACATGCCAGTTTGTTGTTGAAGATGGAGATGCTGATGAACCACCACCATGCATTACTCAACATCCTGGATTCTTACCTGTTTGTGCCAATAAGTATGTTCTTCGAACCGCATGGGCTCAGTACAAACAGCAGTACAGTAATGCGTATGAAGGCCCAGAGCACAAGCAGTACAGACACATTGCATATAGGCAACTAGCAAGATGGTGCTGGGGAGTTCTTGGAAAGGAAGTTCAGGTTGTTCTGCCCTCTTGTGCTGTCATGTGCATCAGAGCACACTTCCCTCCCCCTGGACTAGAGGAGGACTTTGAATTTGAAGGTTTTCACTATGCAGATGATTAGCTTGGCCTAAAGTTACATGGAGTTATTATATACATTTTATTTATTCCTTACTTCATTTCATATACACAGAGTGGATTTTTTTCTATCAGGATTTCTGAATTGATAAATTGAAAAGGAAAACATGGAAAGGCTGAGACCAAAATGTATAAGAGTAGTCATGAATTTATTTTTAGATGAAGTACATATAGAAAGTTGTTTATATAAATGTTTTGTAGGTTTTGCATATTTTATTATTTAAAAACAACTACACCTAGACAAAATATCCAGCTGAATAGAGAACCTAGTGTACAAAGCACTAGTGGACAAAATCATGAGCTAACCAAGCAAATTTTGCAGTTATACTAGACATGGATAACCAATATTTCCTGGGCACCAATTTGTCTGAAAACAAGGCTAGTCAGTATTGTTTATAAAGAATTTGCCTTGAAGTAGCATGCTATAATGGATTCAAAAATTGTGCTAAATGAAAAAAATATTCTCTTGGTGATAGAATCCCACCCCATCTTAGAATCTTGGTACTGACTAGTCTCATTGTCAGACAAATTGGCACTAGGAAATCTTGGCATCCAGGCTTGTCAGCCATTTATGGTTCATATTTTTTTTTTCCAGGCAAATAGGCCCTTTGCAGCTCAGTAATCATGCACTGATTAATTCACTGAGCAAATGAATGAACATCTTGATTCCCATGAGTGAAAGCGAAAGTCACTATTCAGCTGGAATTTTTTCTATACTACATTCATACTGGGAGAGACCCCATATATAATGGAGCGTAGATAGTTAAAGAAAAGACCTCTTTTAAGATTTCATTTAAAAGTCAATTCGTTTCCTAAGTGGTAATGATATTTTAATAAAATTTTCATCTGAACATCTAAAAACTGCAAACTTATCTACCACTTTAATCAGGTCCCCTTCACATTAATTACATATTTTGTTTATAGCAGTTTTACTGGGTCTGTCAAGTACCTTCCCATTTGTAGAAGCATTGTAATTATTACCAGTAATGAACACAGCTGTTCAAAGATGAGGGGGATTGGGACGACAGGCTTACTTGACAGTTCTTTCAAAACAGCTATTCACTAGAGTACAATCACTAAAAGAGTGCCAATGATGCTTTGCATTATTTTCTACTAAATAGTGTTAATTAAAAATAGGAAATGGTTAGAATTAGCATCACTTAACACTACACATTTTAGTGTTTGTAGTCTCTACTACATTCCATTTAAATTAATTACCTAGAAAATCTTGACCGGTGTCGTTCAATCAATTCCTGTTTGTCTGGGGCAGGAACACTAGCAATGTTTCTTGGTAATTCGACCTCTTCAATTGGGTCAACCCCTGCAGCCTCCATGCCACCCTCACAAATTTCAAGTACTTTCAGTTGTAGCTCAGGGAGGAAAGCATAGCTTTTTCTTTGTAAGACTGGCTTAACAACCCAGCGCTTGTGCATCTTAGGGAAGCACTTGCGATAACGAGCTTCTCCACTCCTTGGGCCTTTTTGAACAATTGCGGGTTAGGGGAGGATGGGCACACTTTTTGAATACCTCTGCATCCTTCCAGGAATGCTTGTTCACGCAATGGTGAACAACAGATTTCCACTTCTCTCTCAAAAGTTGTACATCCCCATTACATGTAGCAGCACACCACCAAAGATGGTTTGAAATGGATTGTATCCAGGGTGCCAGCTCTTGGTTTTTCTTCAATTTTGCTTTCTTGTTCAGCTTTTTTACAATTGACTTGGAAAGATGCCACACATCATACTGGTGTTTGATGTGGCTAAAATCTTTTGCCATAGTGCTGGTGATGGATGTGTGTCTGTCAGTTGTGATACATTTTATACTGACCATGTCTTCTAAAGTGTTCAAACACCTTAGAAACCCCTCTTTCTCCATAGCATTGGAGCTGGTTACTTCAGAGACTTGAACAATGCTGAAGGTGGCAATTTTCCCTGTGCTTGTCTCCATCATAGTATATGTGCCATATTTAGCACTATGGCCAGGACTGTCACTTCGGCCATCACCATTGAGATTTACTATGTCCTTATTTGACAGCTCTTCAATTACAGCAGCCTCCTCTCTCTTCCAAGCATCATTAACAACAGGAAATAGGTAACGTTCCTGATGTCTGTAAAAGACCCTCTCACTCAGAAATTTTAGGCCAAGACAGGATGCAAAGTTTTGAAGTCTGGTAAAAGTATTACCAGTAAATAATATTGATGAGGAAATCAACAAGTTCCCAATAGCTAAGCGATTTAACATTGGCTGTGAGTACCATGTCAAAGCATGTTTCATACATGTAGTTGTCACAATAAGTAGGCTGCCTTGACATACAAAGTTGACATCAGCGACAGGTGCTCCACAGCTTCTACAAAACTTGAATAACTGCTGCAAACAAGAGTTAAATACCAAATATTTAGGTTCTTTGATATGGTTTTCAAGAGTTTTATTGCAGTCTTTGTTTTCTGGCTCTAATTCACTGTCCGTTGTTGAAACTGTCTCTTGCGATGAAACAATGAAACCATCATCATCGTCACTTAGTGGGAGTCCCTCTTCCTCTGAAAATGAAGACTTTTCTGACTTTTGTGGAGACACTGTTGGCATTGACTTTACTGGTGAGGGGTGATAGCTAGTACTGTAGCTGTGGTCGTGGAAGCTCACACTGAGTATTTCATCTCTACTGATGTTTGGTGAAGGGGAGGGATTGTAAACTGTTGTTGTGTCGGCATCTTTATAGTATCCAGGCTCTGTCTGTGAGTTGATGCAGTGGATGTTACAACATATCTACAACCAAGGCAACACTGAACACCAATCTCCTTACAAAGTGGTTCAGGAGAGAACTCTGGTGTTTCCATACTTGGTGGATCTTCACACGAGGGATTTATTGTGGCACATAGCTGCTCCACATTCTTTGAAAATACAAAAATAAACAATGTTTTCAACAATACTATAAACCATTCTTCGAGGCCTACTTTACCTTAAATAATACAAAATAAACATATTAACCAACAATGCTATAAATTATTCTTCCGTGGTCATTTATCCAAGCAAATTTGGAATATTACGGCAACATTGTTATGGTTTACGAATAAATATCAAATGTAAACTAAACACGTGCAAATAACCATTTTGAAAATTTCAAGTATCGATCAAATATTACTAGCTATACTTATGATTTTAAGCAACATTTCATCTATGAAAGCATAAATAGCTAATGATTGATGACTCGCTTCGGTATGCATTAATAAGTCTTTTTCATGAGTGATTATTTCGAAAAACAATGTAAACTATGTTATGTATAAATGACATGTTATCTCACCTCTTCGTTTTGTTTGCGTTTGAGCCGGTTCTCTGATGTAGTTCTTCTTTTAGCTGGCTTGCAAAAATTGAATACTGACGGAACAGCATCGCTCTTTAATCTCCTCTTCCTTTTTATCCCGGTTAACTGCTCCATCAGATCCACTTCAAAGCATGAATCCTCGAAGTGATCGCTGCAAACGTAGCAGTTCTTCAAAGGCGGCAGGTTCTCTCTCTTTATCCGCGCTATCCATGCCTTCTGAAGAGCTATTTTGTTAGGAATTTTGTGGTAGCTAACAGACTCAGTTTTGGAACAATGGTTGGTGCATTCTGGCACACAACAATGGCCCATCTGGATTAAGAAACTTACTCTAACTTAGACTATTAAAAGATTGACTAGCACTCGAAATATACAAACTCAACAAGTTTGGAATGCAAGCTTCACGTTGTGACGTCACGGCATTAATGCGGTAATTTATTGCGGGCTCAAATATGGCGCTCTTCTATTGCTATTTTTCGCGAATTGATTATTTCTTTTCGGCGACATAGAAGCTGTATCAGAGTTCAAAGTTGAATTTATGTGATCTATGTACGTTGTAGTTTTATATGAAAAACGGCAATTTTTGGGGTCAGTTGTCCTTTAATGTGTCTTATCGAGACACATGGATGTTAATTTGATAACATCCATGGAAATTGTACATAAAACATTAATGATCTTCAAGTTAACATCAATGTCATTTAGAATTTAATAAACATATATGGTTTTTGCTCTAAAAGCAACAATGGTTAAAAATTTCTCATTAATGGTAAACCATGTGAAGAAATCACAGCATTGGGAAGTTTAAAATGTAATTTTGTGCTATGAGCAGTACACGTTCACGAATGTTTAAGCTAATTCCCAACCAGACTATTGTTTTTCTTTCTTTTGGATGTCTGCAGGCAATATTCCAACATCGAAGTTTTTTCATGCTTTCATTGATGAAAGATATTGGTTAACTCGTACGAAAGAGCGAAAAAAGTTGGGGGTCACTGTGCTTGTTCTGGAGATAATTCGCATGATAATTAGCACTAATTTCTATATAAACTATTAGAGAAGAAGAGAGAAATAGATAAATATATGTAAAAAGAAAATTGGGGGTCACTGTTCGTTCTGAAGAGATATGAGAGTTTGAAGAAATGAAAATAGTTTCAGCTTACTAGCCATTGTTGTTTTTATCCCAAAAACAATCAGTAGCGTACTTGTTCTTTTCCATTAATGGTTATTATAGTGGGAATTATACAAAGTACCACTCCGAAAACCATTTATGTACGTTTATGGAAAAACCATTATGAGAAGCTGGAGAACCATGCATGTATTATAAGTCATTATAAGTCTGTTTTTCCATTCTTGTTTCTTGAATAGGAATAATTACTATAATCACCATTCTAAAAACCTGAGACTGTATTTATCCTAGTTTCTGACTAGTTCAATTCAGTTTCTTAACCATGCTTGTAAATAGCCAACTGCTTTGCCTCCTTGCCAGTTGGGATTCTTAAAAACACTTTTTGTTTCTTTGATTATTTCTTCATTTTAGTTTCATTTCAGTGTCCCCAATTAGTTGTATAAACTAAATACATTGACACTTAAATAAAGTTATTTATTTATTTATTATTATTATTTCATATGTTTATTATTTCAGCTGACGCACCACCTCATGGGCTAGACCAAAATGGAGACGGATTCCCAAACGGCTGCCCAAAGGGACATGATCCTTTGACTGTATGCCACACCCTTGCTGAAAAAGGAATCACGCTGTACTGCATTGGATGTGAACCCAGTGTTCATGCATTCAGGGACTTCCTAATGGCGTTGGGTGCAATTACTGGAGGGCAATATGTGCCACTTCGTCAGGCAAAAACCTTGACCAAGGTAAGCTCTCTTGCATAATCTTCAAATTTTATCAATAAACCCTGAAGGAACCTCTGGGCTGATCTAAGTCAGGGCACGGCTAACTCACAGATCCAACCCTGAAACAACCTCTGGGCTGATCTAAGGCAGGGTATGGCTAACTCACAGATCGAATCCTGAATCAACCTCTGGGCTGATCTAAGTCAGGGCATGGCTAACTCACAGATCAAACCCTGAAACAATCTCTGGGCTGATCTAAGTCAGGGCATGGCTAACTCACAGATCAAACCCTGAAACGACCTCTGGGCTGATCTAAGTCAGGGCATGGCTAACTCACAGATCAAACCCTGAAACAACCTCTGGGCTGATCTAAGGCAGGGCATGGCGAACTCACAGATCGAACCCTGAAACAACCTCTGGGCTGATCTAAGTCAGGGCATGGCTAACTCACAGATCAAACCCTGAAACAACCTCTGGGCTGATGTAAGGCAGGGCATGGCTAACTCACAGATCGAACCCTGAAACAACCTCTGGGCTGATCTAAGGCAGGGCATGTGGGTTCACACTCACAGAAACAACCTCTGAATTTTTAAAAGTTTATCATTTGAAAAATGAACTTTCTAGGCTTTAAGCAGAAGAAATATAATTTAGAATTATATTCAGACTTTACAGACTCTTTTTTTTATAAAATAAAACACCTTGGCAAAAACGTAGGTTGTCAGAAGGACAACCACATTCAACCAAGATCTATTCGTCATTTGCAAATTTTAGTCGTCCCTGACGACATATATCAAATTACGAAGGAAAGTTTATAGGATAGATTGTGAAATATTTTGATGGGAATAGTTGACATGTGCTATTTTTGGACGTTCGCAGAGGTGCACATACCTGCATTTTTCACTAATAGATCAAGAATCATAGTCATCCAATGACTTTGGTGGATTGAATAGTATAGAATATCTTGTAAACCTCGAGTTATAAGTACGTTTTGCTATGTAAAAGTAATTTTAACTGTGAATAAAGGCTCTTGATTACAGCTTCCGATTGCTACCACATTTCACTATAAAACCCATAAATTGACATATTTGGAGAGCATCTAGAGAAAAAACAGGAATGGTGATGCTATCTTTTTATTGCAGTTTTTAAATGTCCATAACATAATTAATGTCCATGCAAAGTTTCAGGACAAAGTTATTGACAAAATTTTCGAGGGAATACTCCATTTCACAGTTCTATTCGAGTGACCATGAATAATAGTTGCAAGTCGAGGCTGCAGTTTCCGTGCATAGCAAAACTAAACTTTTTATCATGCGCGGAAACTCCAGCTTCGGCTTGGAATGGAACTGCAGGCGTCCCAGACCTCCTATATATCCTATATTTCATATAATTTGTATAGGATCCTATAAAGAGCCTATATTTAAAGAAAACCTCCTATATTTCCTATAAATAGGACGACTGCTGATTGCTACATTTATATTTTACACTGTTTAGCATATTTGGCGAAGGAAATAAAATGATCCCCCCTTTTTTTTTTGGTTCTGTTTTTTTTTATTTTTATGGCCGATCCCTGGTTATGGCACCGAAAAGCTATCTTAGCTCCTATAAAGTGCATATATTTTTGGGAAAAAATCCTATATTTCCCTATATTTAGAACTTGCACAGCCTATATTTCCTATCAAATTTGTCTAAAAAGTGGCTGGGATGCCTGAAACTGTAAAATGGAGTATTACCTTAAATTATTTTTATTCTCTAGGTAATTACCAATGCTGCCTTGGAAGAGGTTTCCCTGGAGAAGCTTATGGGAGCAGCTTCCGATTTGCTTTATCTGACACTTCTGAAGAACAAAGAGGAAGGAAAGACAATTACAGTTGATGAGCTTGCAGATGTACTCCACAAACACCTTAAATTGACCAACTGTCAGTGTCAACAGGTTCGAATAAATGAAAAAGCTCTGCCTCCTCTGACGAATGATGGTAAAAAGTACAGCGTAATGAAGAAAATGTGCAGGGCAAGGGAGTTGTATAAAGAAAGAAAGGGAGGGAGATCGTCGTCACATTCTCATTCTGATGTTCAGGAGGTCATTGATCTGATGGGAAGAATAAATGTGTCTCCAGAGCAGAGTAGGAAACTCACAACCAAGTACTTAGCAAGGAATAAGGTTCCTGTTACTCATTGTGAAGAAACGAATCAGGTCGTTGTAGGTGTCGTTCCACACACTCTTTAACTAGTCAGACCTGACTGAGTGCGCGCATTGAGTGATTTTATTTAACCCCTGAAAAAACAGTATGCATAATAATTTAGTAGTACAGTGTCCTCCGCAGGTTACTCCATTATTTTATATTCTCTGTTGGGATCCCTGTGTTAAATTATTTTATGGCAGAGAAGAACTAGGAACAAGAGAGGAGGAGGAGCTGGGAGGGAGGGAGAGAAAGCTCTTCTTTTTTCTCCCTCCCATAATCCCTCCTGCGTCTTTTTGTCCTCGCCACAGGAAGCCCAAGGAGCAAAAAGTGCCAAAGAGATACAGAGGAGGCTAAGACTCTAAACCCATGGTTTTTATCAATTAGTACTAACTAATAGTCATTTATCTTTCATAGGTTAAATAAAATGACTCAGTTACCCGGGGGGGGGGTACTCCGCCAGAATTTGGGTAGGGGTTTTCCGCTGGGATTCTGAAAGGGGTACCCTGTTTATGACAAAAAAACTCAAATTTGTAGACCCTGTTTATGACGAAAGATATAATTAATTGCACTGAGTTCCGGTTTCAATTTTCATCTCATCTTGCATATCGTTTTTTTTTATGACCATAATAACCAGTTTCGGTCAATACGAAAGTAGAATCCCTGAATATGACAAGAAACTCAGGAAGAACTTGCATCTCGAGTGAAATTGCATTCCCTGTTTATGAGAAGAAGCTCGAGAAACCATACCCTGTTCAGCGGATCATCCGTGTATAGTCCATATATGGGAGTACCCCAACCCCCTGGGCTCAGTTACAACCATATATCTGTGAAACAATAAGCTTAATCCATGTAATGCTTAAAAGCATTTAGTTATCAACTACTTAATCATAAAATAGCTAAGAATTCACTCGGGCATGAACCAATCAAAGATATAGAGGTTCTTGCTTTTGTCCTCTGCAGTGAATTCCAGTGAATTTCACAATTTCGTACAAAATAGCAGCAACATAGCTGCAATTAGAAAATACCTCGTTTTTTATAGATTTATGGCATGGCCTCACACAAAACACCAATTTCCTAAGCTTTTATTGGTTGTAGTTTTGATAGCCAGATTACTACAGTCCTTTGAAAAAATATTGTTGGCGACCGACTCCACGACTAGAAAAAAAGGAGTATGGGTACAAATAACTGAAGCAGTTAGCTGCATATTTCATAATCTACATCTTGAGCTCGCAGTGTTTCAATTTTGATAAGCCATGCCTAGAGCATACAGCGAAATTCTTCCCTGGCAAGCGGCTTAGATGACGCAAGTCCTTGGCATGAAAACTGAAGGAGCTACAGCTGATTTGGATCGACTGTAAAACAACAGGCGTTGCAAGCAGGCATTTGACATTTCAATTTTGCACGTTTCCAAGTGAGATTTCAGTTGTTGCTAAGGGGCGGAGACTACGTTCGAGACTGTTTGTTTTGCTTTTGACCTAATATTTCAAACACGCAAGAGAGTTCTTCCTTCGATTCCCAAACACCGAAAAGTGAGTTCAAAAAACGAGGCGCAGCCAAGTTTTTTTTAACTGACTTTGAGGTGTTTGGAAATCGGAGGAAGAACTCTCTCAAGTGTTTGATATTACTTCTCAAACTAATGAATATTTCTTGGAGAAAATCAAAGAAAAAGTTAACGAAATTTAATGCAAATTAAGAACACATTTCCAAACCACCGTCACAGTAGTGATTTGCTTTGTTTTCTCCTCATTAAATATTCATAAGTTTTAGAACTAGTCCAAAAATGCTACGAATAAGTAATTCAAGATGTACATAGAAGCAAGGAAAAGCTCTTTCTTCTGAAACAAGGCTGAATATTATAGATTGAATTCAAGACAAGGAAGGGGATGTCCTTTCTGGAAATTTCCTTTAAACATTCATTGGCTGTATTTACTTGTTTTCTTTTCACAAAACGTGAAGGCACACATTCATTGAAGCTGTACTCCATAATTACTGTATATATTATAGCCTGGGCTCAAAAAATTATTGCTTCAGTTATTTTTACCCATACTCACAGGGAAAAAAAACTGGATTCCCAAATTGCGAATTGTTGGGAATTTCCTTGAATTCTCAATTCGAACACCAACGTTGGGATTTATTGTTGGGAATTTCCTTCTAATACCCAATAGAAAAACAAAATTCCCAACAAACTAACATTGGGAATCAGTGCCATGTTCCCAATTTCGTTCTCTCTGGGAATTGGATGGGAATTTGTTGGGAATTCAAGGAAATTCCCAATGCGGTTTTTTTCCTGTGACTCTGATTCAGGCTAGTCTCATAGTCACAGTCAGCCACACTGGTCAAAACCTCCTTTCTGAAGTTGTATCCATTGTTGTTTCATGTGTTACTGTTGAACAAAAAAATGATAATCAAAAGAATACTTCATTTTTCAGTTCTGTTTAGTGACCATGAATAATAGTTCCAAGTCCAGGTTGCCGCGCATGATGGGAAGCATTGGAATTCCAGCCTTGACCTGGAACTGTTATTAGTGGTCACTGGACAGAACTGTAAAATGGTTGGAAATTAAAAACATCCTATGGTACCACATCTATTAAGATGTAAAATAATCCTTTTTTTTCTGTTTAGTATAGTTTTGACTGATTTTTACAGAGGGTGACAGTCGCATGTATACAATATGAGTGGCCATGTCGTAAACGATATAGAGCGTTTTCACTCGTGTCACAAGGCAGCCACATTGGTGTACAAAATATATTAAACTTTCTACAGTTATTACTTAAAATAAAGTTCAATTCCCTGAGAGAAAATGTATTGTATGTACATAGCTGCTATGGCGTCACATGAAAACGCTCTAAATAAACTTGAGTCGTAGTGGATTGTATATTGTATAATAGTCAAAATCAACCTGTGGTCTATTGTCAATGCTGCATTCTGATTGGGTGAACAACTACTAGGCTATAAGCAATACTAGGTTTACTATTAGCAAAAAGAGCCAGCTTTGAAAATCAAAACATTAAATTTTGTTTTAATCTACATATTTGACCAACTAGTTAGATTTGACTAAAACAAGGACTCAGTAACTAGCATACTTATGCGACTTATTAGCAACTCCTGCTTTGAATATCCGAGAGCCGTTACTGTAATAGTTTGAGAAGTAATATCTAGCATTAAATATCAAATTTTGAAAGACTGTTTCTTCCATACAATGAAGTTTTTCAACTCGCTCATGTTTTACTAAAATGTTCAAAACTCAAGTTAAAGTTTATGCAAATGAACACGATAATTTAACTTTGATTCAAAACTTGTTTCAATCCATATATTTGACCGACTAGTTGGATTTGACTAAAATAATAAGTCCTCTTGGCCTCATGGTCTATGAGTCAATAGCCCATTCGTGCTTACAGTAACTATCATACTTATATATGCGACTTATTGGCAACTCATGCTTTGAATATCCAAGAGCCATTACTGTAATAGTTTGAGAAGTAATATCTTAGGTATTAAATATAAAATTTTGAAAGACTTTCTTCCATACAACTCAAAGTTTTTCAACTCACTCGTGTTTTACTAAAATTTTCAAAATCCAAGTAGTTAAAGTTCATGCAAATGAACATGAATTTATATCAGAATTAAAAAACTCAACGGTCATGAATTATCAATGAATTTGTGTAGGAAATCGCACGATCACGAGTACAATTCGGAATTCATAGGTACAAGTGATGTTTTGAAAGTTTTCAAAATTGGACAAGCCCTTTATATTTAGGCGAGTCCAATTTGAGAACTGTCAAAGTATCTATAAATTCCAATTTGTACAAGAACACTGTGTGATTTTTTGTTTATAAAGCACTCAACAAAATTGTGGAATTTAATTGGGACTCTACAGAGTACAATTTGGGATTTATTTGTACTCCTCTTGTCCAATAAGAATCGAGTAATTTTGTTGAGTGTATTATAAGATTATATACAGTCAAACTATTGACGACTCTTAGTAAAGAGCCATTTTTCTCGTTTTGTTATTCTGATTTCCGCTTTTGTTTTCCATGGGCGGATCTAGGTGAGGGGTGTGGGGGAGTAAACCCCTACTAGATATGCAGATATCTAATGCATTTGAATACTCGTATAGTCGAGAAGTGTAGAGAAGCAATTCCTCCATGTCATGCTTTTCCTAACACCTTTGTGTTCTTTGCTAATAGCTGTTATTACACAGTTGAGTCCACAATGAAATATTCCTTTGTTTAAGAATCATACAAGTGAGGCTATCGGGTCGAAGTATTGCTTGTTGTCTCATTTGCATGCACCCATAACGTCTGCTATTCTTGGAGTGCATGTTACATCACAGCCGCCATGTTGACTATACAAAGCATTCCTTATTAACCTTCTCTTGTTAGATCGACCAACTTGGCATCTGTTTCATTGCTATTTATATCTCAAGGGAATATTCGGTAACGACTGCACAAGAATTCCTGACGCACACATTTGCCTGGGCATTTTCCTTCAATGTTCCACACCAATCTCGTACCCAGAGCCCTTATTTCTTACTGCGCATGCTCGACGAAATAATTGGGCTCTGAAAAACTCCAATATTTCCTATGCTGTGATTGGTTCTCGAGAACAAAGGAAGATACCGGAAGTAAAAATTACAGTACTAGGGAAAATAAACAAGATGGCGTCTCGAATTAAGTACACCAAAAGAGCCTGTAGGGTCGGATTTTTCAAAGTTTTGCCGGTTTTGTAATGGAAATTGTATTGATGTCCATCCAATAGATATTTTCGGAGTTAATTAAACTGAAAACCACCTTCAAAACCTAATTTTCCAAGCGCAAATTCACATGCTCGTTAAACATCGTCCGCCATTTTGAATTTACCTAGTCTGTCATAATGCGCATGTGCGAGAAACCCAGAATCTGGGTCTTCCGGTTTGGAGTTTTCCAGAGCCCAATTATTTCGTTGAGCATGCGCAATAAGAAATAAGGGCTCTGGGTACGAGATTGTGTTCCACACCTATGACGATTTCGTTTTACAGTAGCAAAATTTTCTCATGTGAGGTCGAGAGTCCATAATGCACTTGGGCTGATCACCATATTTGTGAAGCCGACTCATCTGTGGGTTCACGTGAGGTATCATGCCACTCACGTGACCTGTGACCTCATAGATACCATCGTTGGGTGACGTCATTACTTGAGCTTGATAATTACACATTCCTGGAAGATGAAGTTGTACCAGTTTAATAGACCATTTTCGAGTTCCAAATAAATGCTGTGTTTCTCAATTACAGACTCATTTACACCATAGTTAATAGAGGGGAATGGTTAGGAAACCTATTGTTATCAGGTCTTTGTTCACTTTTGATGTTGAACCAGTCTTGACCCTGCACAATGTTTGATTTATGCTCATCCGAAATTGCAAAATAAGTAAACATTAACTTTGTCCATGGGATTGTTGTAAGGAGTATTCAAATATCTAGCAGCCAAAAGAAAGATTTTGGCTTTGTTTGAGTTTTATCCATATTCGCGAGAGAATGACACGTTGTCTGAAATGGTAAAACAGTGAGCGACAAAGAGATCTTCTTGATTAAGAATCAAAAATTCGCCTACTTTCCATTCTAGCAACTCACCTTTTGATCTTGACCCCTCAGCAACAACTCGACCATCGACGTCGGCAGATTTTTCAAACTTTTGCACTTTCTCGTTTGGTGCAAGATAAACAGAGTTCTCGACTCGTTCAAGAGTCAAAAGCGAGCATACCTCGGTGAGATTTTCATCTTTAATTAACTAAGAAACACAACAATTAATTTTAAACTTAACCGATTTGAATGATGTGTTCTCTGTTGTCATGCTATATGTCATATGATACCATAGCATTGACTGAAACCCTATATCCATCTATCAGACTGTATGATACACATTTGTAGCCCGAATTGATATACTCAAAATAAAGCCATATTTCACAACCACCAAGGAACAGAAATCATTACATGGTGCCAGAAGTGAAAGGTAAAACATACATCGACATTCGCTAAGTGGTTAAATCAGATACCAAGACAGGAAATAAAAGAAAACAGCTAGCAGACCGCGTCAGTGATAGAACATCATGGCCGCAGGGTTCACGCCACCCGTTATGAACTGGCAAACCAGCGATATCAACGACGAATTCGCCAGATTCAAGCAATACTGTAATCTAATTTTCAATGGCCCATTTGCAAAAAGGTCAGATAATGAAAAATCCTCGTACATCCTACTATGGATAGGCCGTCAAGGCGTAGATATCTATAATAGTTTCACTTGGGACAGCGAAGACGAGAAAACAAATCCCGAGGACATTTGGTCAAAATTTGAAAAACATTTAGCGCCGAGAACAAATTTCAGGCTAGCTAGGTACCAGCTACAGCAGATGAAGCAATCAAACGACGAGAATATTGATGATTTTATGACCAAATGTCGCAATCATGCCAACAAATGCAAATTTCGCGACCAGCTTGAAATAAACGAGCGCTTAATCGAGCAGCTTATCATAGGCACCAAATATCGAAAAGCACAAGAGCGTATACTAGAATATGGAGACGACCTTACATTAGATAAAGCCATAGATATAGCTAGAACATATGAAGCTACATTAGCGCATGTGGCCCAGCTCCAGAGTGATGATGACAAACATGTTCAAGCTGTCAGGAAATACGAGAATCGGCACAGGAAATGCGGAAATTGCGGAGGCGAACACGTGCCAAAGAAATGCCCCGCATATGGTTCGACTTGCAATTTTTGTTCAAGATTGAACCACTGGGCTAAAGTATGCCGTCAGAAAGGCAACCCTAGTGAATCAGAAAACCCAAACGCTAGAAAAGAACAACCATACAAACAATGCAATAACAATAGGGAAGCACGCCAAGGCAGACGCGCTGTGCATGAAATGCAAACAGATGACGATTTCAATGAAGATTTCAATACACTACATTTCCAATCGATAATAATTGGAACCATACGCCCGGTGGAACGCAGGGACGAAGCATTCGCTACTATCAGCATACAACTTCCACATTTCCCGAAAAACCGAGCGCAACTGAAAGCAAAACTCGACACCGGTGCGCAAGCAAACATCTTGCCATTAAAATTATATCAAAGCATGTTCCCGCAGAACGTCGGGACGGACGGTGAACCAAACCAAAATGCATTGAAGCCATCCAAAACCATACTCACAGCATATGGTGGAGCGAAAATAAAGCAACTAGGTACTTGCGAAATACAGTGCAGCTATGAAGGCATGACTACGACCGCGCTCTTTTATGTCACTGACGCGCCAGGCCAAGCAATCATTGGGTTACCAACAGCACTAGATCTCAAATTAATCTCTTTGAACTGTTCTGTCGAAACACAGAATGAAGGTACACAACCACGAAAAGAAACTGCAAGACCCACAAACAACACGAACAAAATAAGCAGCAAGGAACAACTGCTCGCGCAATACCCCCAATGCTTTGACGGAATAGGTAAATTTCAAGGAGAATATCACATCACACTGGACCCAAATGTACCCCCTGTCATTCACTCACCGAGACGCGTGCCAATAAGCCTCAAAGATGACATTAAACGGGAACTAGATGAGATGGCCGCCCAAGGTATCATCACCAAAGTACGAGAAGGGGAGCCGACGGCATGGGTCAATAGTTTAGTATACAGAAGGAAACCCACTGGCAGACTTAGAATATGTCTTGACCCTAAAGATTTAAATGCTGCCATACAACGAGACCATCACGTAACACCCACCCTTGAGGAAATCTTGCCCAAGCTGAGCGGATCAAAATATTTCTCCATTCTAGACGCGAAGTGTGGATATTGGAATGTTGTACTCGACACACCATCAAGTTACCTGACTACCTTCAATTCCCCATTTGGCCGCTACAGGTTTAAACGAATGCCATTTGGACTGAGAATGTCGCAAGACGTTTTCCAAGCCAAGATTGACCAGACATTTGGGGGTTGCGATGGTGTTATTGGCATCGTGGATGACATCGTGGTTTATGGAAAAACGGAGGAAGAACATGACATTAATTTAAAGGCGATGGTTGAGAAATGCAAAGAAACAGGCCTAAAACTCAACCCAGACAAGTGCCATATCAAACAGAACAAAATAAAGCTCTACGGCATCATCTGCAGTGAAAACGGTATCCAGCCCGATCCCGCCAAAATATCAGTGCTGAGGCAGATGAAAGAACCGGTTGATCGCCGCGAACTACAAACGTTCCTTGGGCTAGCCACCTACATGTCCCCATTCATCGCAAACCTAAGCATCCTGACCGCACCCCTGAGAGGATTATTGAAGGAAGACACACCCTTCCAATGGAATGCCGACTACCAGGCTGCCTTCGAGAAAATCAAGAACTCGATAAGTGAAGAAATCACCCTCACCTATTTTGACGAAACAAAAGATGTAACGCTCCAGGTAGACGCCTCAACAAAAGGCCTTGGTGCAGCCCTCATGCAAGAGGGCAAGCCCATAGCATTCGCCAGCAAAGCGCTAACCGACGTCGAAACACGCTATGCAAATATAGAGAGAGAGCTCCTCGCAGTAGTCTATGCTTGTGAGCGTTTCCACACATACCTGTTTGGCCGTCCATTTACAGTGCAATCCGAAACAGCCACTGCTACAAACCGAAATACCACCAAGACCATGGCACACGATCGCTACTGACCTATTCTACATCAACGAGTCTGAATATCTACTTGTAGCTGACTACTACTCGAAATATCCATTCATAAGGAAAATTCCCAGAGGGCAGAGTAGCAGTAAGCAGGTTATTGAGTTGATGAAGCAGATCTTCAGTGAACAAGGAGTACCAAAGATTGTAAGATCAGACAACGGGCCCCACTACAGCAGTGCTAGTTTTCATGAATTTGCCAAAGAATACGGATTTGAACATATCACCAGTTCTCCTCACTACCCCCAGAGTAACGGTTTCATAGAAAACCAAGTCAAGACGGTTAAGGCAGTCCTGCACAAGACCGCAAGAACCAACGAAGACCCCTACATGGCTCTACTCTGTCTTCGGTCCACTCCAATTGACAGTAAGTTGCCATCACCCTCTGAACTACTCCTTGGCAGGAAGCTCCAAGACAATCTACCGCGCTCGATAACTAGGAACCAGAACAACGAAGAGATCATAGAGAGATTAAAGAAACGACAAGAGCTGCAAAAGCACTACTATGACCGGAACACCAAGACAATCCCGGATCTTCTGCAAGGGCAGAACATCAATATTCAAAACCCCTCTACAAAGAAATGGGGACCGGCCACAGTCAAGGAAAAGTTGGACCAACCAAGATCATATACAGTCACTACTCCAAAGGGTGGAGAGCTACGTCGGAACAGAACACACATCAGAGAAGCACTGCCATCCCCCATAGGACACCAAAGCCCGCCTGCAGAATCTCCTGGAACAGAAGTGTCTAATCCAGCACCACATAATGGAATGATTACAACGCGCAGTGGCAGGGTCGTGAAACCACCAGAACGATATATATAATTTTCAAAAGAACTGTTCAAGAATAGCACATAATCGCAACATCAGTTGTATGCATGGACAGCTGATATATAGTCATTGTTACTATTGTTTTCGTTGCATGTACATATATATATATATATATATGTTGTTGTTTTTTACGGAAAGGAGGATGTCATGCTATATGTCATATGATACCATAGCATTGACTGAAACCCTATATCCATCTATCAGACTGTATGATACACATTTGTAGCCCGAATTGATATACTCAAAATAAAGCCATATTTCACAACCACCAAGGAACAGAAATCATTACATCTGTTACACGTTGAAGGGAGGGAGGGAGGGCGGGAGAGAGGGAAGGAGAAAAATGGATTGAAGAAAGAAAGAAAGAATGGCAGAAGTGATAAAGAAGAAAGGGAGGAAGGAAGGGACCCAAAAGATGTAAAAAAGATTATAAATAGAAAGAAGATAAAATCCCGCAACACCAACCTGATTAATACATCGAACCGTCTCCTCACCAAATTGTTTTAAGTGTTTATGACGAGGATCAACAGGTCGAAAATCAATACACGGACAAAAATGCGCCGGATTCCCCGCTTCCTTACACGTGCGAGATTTAGAAATCTCTGAAAATAAACTCTGACCAAACGTATACGTTTTCTTGTGTGTTTTGGAAAGTATCTGCTGCAGCGTTGCGTGAAGATCGTACGGTGTCGTTATCCGATTCGTATTGATGTTTAAATTCCGAATAAATTCCGGGTATTTTTCTTTAACCCATTTAGGAACAGCCATATACAACAAAGGCAATCGCTCTTCTAATTTACCCAAAATAGTCTTACGTATTGCTCCATATCGAATTCCATGGTCGCCCATGACGACCAACATCGTGTTGTCAAGGTAACCGCTTTCCTTCATGTCACGAAGGAATGTAGAGAGGTCCTCATCGGGTAAGCCAAGGGAGTTCACATCATCGTGACCAAGTGAGAAGAACGACAGAGCAAACTTTCTTTTCTTGGGGTACGCCTCGAAAAGACTCTTTATGTATCGAAAGCGCTTCTTGAAGCCAAGTTCAGGGCCAAGACAATAAGTTTCCATTCCATCAGTATGCTCGGAAGCTGCTACCCAAAAGTTTCTTAGAAAATGATCTACAGGTTTTTTGACGAACCCTTTCAGACGATATTGAAAGGTCCCGTATTTTGCTTGGTCCTCTGACCAGGAAGTGACGTAACCATGCTTGTGGAGGTTGTCGAAGATGAACGGCCACTTGTCGACGTAATCCCCACCCCTGAAATGAAAACGATGATGTTGACCGCTGACCGGTAATAATGATGAGCCAGGGGACAGTTGCGGTTAACCCAAAGATGGAGGTGGAATTAGCTAGCATGTTAGGATATAAATGGGTGCCTGAGAAAAACCCTTTGAGACACCCAAGAAACACAACTCACATGCGATGCTAAGTCCGAGAACAGTTTAGTGGTGGTTGTGGTTGTAGTTTTGGTGGTGGTGGAAGTGGAAGTGGAAGTGGTGATGGTGGTAGAGGTGGTGGTGGTGGTGGTAGAGGTGGTAGTGGTGGTAGTAGTGGAAGTAGTGGAGGTGGTAGTGGAAGTGGTGGTGGAAGTGGTGATGGTGGTAGAGGTGGTGGTGGTGGGTTGTAGAGGTGGTAGTGGTGGTAGTAGTGGAAGTAGTGGTGGTGGTAGTGGAAGTGGTGGTGGAAGTGGTGATGGTGGTAGAGGTGGTTGTGGTGGTGGTAGAGGTGGTAGTAATAATAATGATAAGCCAGAGGACAGTTGCGGTTAACCCAAAGATGGAGATGGAATTAGCTAGCGTGTTAGGATATAAATGGGTGCCTGAGAAAAACCCTTTGAGACACCCAAGAAACACAACTCACATGCGATGCTAAGTCCGAGAACAGTTTAGAGGTAGTTGTGGTTGTAGTTTTGGTGGTGGTGGAAGTGGAAGTGGAAGTGGTGATGGTAGCAGTGGACGTAGTGGTGATGGTAGTGGAAGTGGAAATGGAAGTGGTGATGGTGGTAGAGGTGGTGGTGGTGGTAGAGGTGGTGGTGGTGGTAGAGGTGGTGGTAGTGGAAGTGGAAGTGGTGGTAGTGGTGATGGTGGTAGAGGTGGTGGTGGTGGTGGTAGAGTTGGTGGTAGTGGAAGTGGTGGTAGGGTGGTGGTGGTAGAGGTGGTGGTAGCGGTGGTGGTGGTAGTGGTGATGGTGGTAGTGGTAGTGGTGGTAGTGGCGGTGGTAACAGTAGTGGTAGTGGTAGTGGTGGTAGTAGTGATGATAGTAGTATTAGTCTTCCTAGTACTAGTATGCCCTAACAGTAGAAGCACCAGCACAACTAGTAGCCCCCTCCCCTCCCTCTCCCCTAATTACTAGCTTAAACCTACTTGGCTTTTCTTGCTTCAGGTAATTCTTCTTCAGACCTCCCAAGAAGCAGTGCAGTCATCGCAGGTGTCGTACCATCCCCTACTATACTGTACCCATTAAACAAGAACGACTCAAGTTCCTCCGCCACAAACTTTCTGGTCAGCGGCATCTTGCGAACGAAATGCGATCTCGAAGTCGAATCAAAAGCGAGAATCAAGATATTCAGTGGAATATCTGGTTCTATTCCTTGTCGTGACGTCACTTCCTGTAAAGGAGATACCCCGATGTGAAAGTCTGTTTGTTCGTTGCCATGACGATCTCTGTATTTGACCCGAATTGCATCATGGTTAAGTGTCACTGTGTTTTTTGATCTCGTAAGTGTTCCGGTTCGGCCGATTCCATGACCGAAGTCGTTATTTTCTCGAGTTATAGTTTCATACGTCACTTCCTGTACGTCATTTCCTGGGAATGAGAAGAATTTGTCAATAAAAGAATGAAATAGAAAAAATTATCGAGAAACGAGTGGATGGAGGGAGGGAGGGATGGAGGGATGGAGGGATGAAGGGGTGGAGGGATGGAGGGATGGAGGGATGGAGGGATGGAGGGATGGAGGGACGGAGGGATGGAGGGACGGACGGACGGACGGACGGACGGACGGACGGACGGACGGACGGACGGACGGACGGATGGATGGATGGATGGACGGACGGATGTTGGTCTGTTGCATCTGCACGAAAGGACATGGTTCGAGGACAAATGTTTTATTTTAGAAGCATGATACAAAATTTCTTATATTTTCAAAACTGGACTCAAAAATCCCTCGTGTGTTTACACGGGACTTTAGTGAAGGTGAACGAGTAATATCGACTTACCTTCAGTTATAAAAGTCAACGTACTTCCATCATATTGTGTTATTGACTTGCCCGGACATTCCAGGGTTTTCTTTTGTATCAGTCCCATGATTGTTTCATCAAAAGGATTCAGTTTAGGGATGTGACATGCAAGGTCTGAAACTAGATCTGATGCTGGTCCATCCTGCTTGGGAAGGGAATAAAGGGATTAGTACCTAACTGTTCAACATGTCTAATTGCCCTATTTCACTATGACGTCACATCAAAACAATCTATTATTTAAACGCAAAGGATCATGGTCGTCGGAGGGGGTCAATTCAACGCAAATTCACTGAAAATTATTTAAAAACCCGTATCAATCCACGAAGAGAAGTAGAATAGCCAGCAAAGGCACAGAATATTTTTTAGTACATATTAACACATATTATATCTGAAAACCAGACCATTTTAGATTAAACTGTTTCACTAAGGGCAAATTTTGTTGAATTTTCTATTGGATTTGACGATTCTGTCCCGCACATAAACATGCAGTGACGTCATAGTGAAATAGGGCAATTGACGCCAACTATTTGTCGTTGTCGTTATTGTTACTTAATCTATTTTCATAAACATGCGACCTCGGTGCTCTTGAGTTACACGCTGAAATTTGGTTTTCCGTCATTTGTCATCAATCAAACCTAATCAGTCGGTACCTTTTATATTTTTGACATATATTTGGCAGCAAAAAACCAAATTTCAGCGTTCATAATGACGATCGATTTTCACTCGTATTAACTGCTGATGACTCCGACTCCGACTCCGACTCCGACTCCGACTCCGACTCCGACTCCGACTCCGACTCCGTCTCCGACTCCGACTCCGACTCCGACTCCGACTCCGACTCCGACTCCGACTCCGACTCCGACTCCGACTCCGACTCCGACTCCGACTCCGATGCAAGTGAAAACCAAGCTTCACGATTTTTTTGTCTTCTATCTTTCTTAGTTCTCCTACTCTCTCCTTTAAAAATTTAAAAATAAAAAAATATCTTCCAAAATTACCTTCAAACTTGGAGCGCACTCTTCAATGACGACATGAACCAAATCAACGTAAGCTTTCTTCACATACAACTCAAATCCAAGTGAATATTTAGGGCTCCCTTTGATGCTATTTTTTAGAATAATTAAGTTGATACCAGAATTATAGACGAATCCCTTGCATTTGGGTCCCATCCAGCTACACATAGCCTTCCCTTTTCTTGGAACACGGGCGTGTAGTTCAAGATAGAACGCGCATTTTCCTGGCACTTGTGATCCTTTGCAGGAGAAGTCGCCACCTAAAGGTAGGTCCATGTTTTCAATCTGAAAAGAAATTAAGACATTCAATTGATAGCCCGTGATGTGCAGTGATGTCAAATTTAGAAACATAGAAATATTCCAGGAATGTTCTATTGTTCTTTGACCAATCAGAAAAGACCTTATTCGTGGTGTGACAATGTTTTCCCAAATTCAGCGTGACAAACCTCTGGGGGAATGAAGAGCTATTGTTTTGAAACTCGTCGGGATATCGTCGTTATTCCTTTCGTATGCTTTGGGATACTCATGAATTTTTCGAAGAGTAAAAACAAAAGAAAATGAATCCCCTGGAGGTTCGTCACGCTGAATTGGGAAAACATTGTCACGCCACGAATAAGGTCTATTGGGTTTCAAACCACAAGATAACGGAAAGATAACAATAACGCTTCTGATTGGTTAATAAACATTCTTGAAATACTTCTAGGTGCCCATGCTTTTTCAATTGCCCTATTTCGCTATGACGTCACATCAAAACAATCTATCGCTTAAACGCAAAGCATCATGGTCGTCGGAGGGGGTCAAATCAACGCAAATTCACCGAAAATTGTTCTAAAACCTGTATCAATCCACGAAGAGAAGTAGAATAGCCAGCAAACGCTCAGAATATTTTTTAGTACATATCAACACATATTATATCTGGAAACCAGGCCATTTTAGATTAAACTGTTTCGCTAGGAGCAAATTTTGTTGAATTTTCTATTGGATTTGGCGATTCTATCCCCATATAAACAAGCAGCAACGTCATAGTGAAATAGAGGGCAATTCGCACTGTAACTTCACATTACCTTTACAAAGGGAAGCCCCAGATAAGAATATAAAGCATATGATGAAACTAGAAGTACAAACAACACCATATAGAAATTTCTTTTTCTAGTTCTGAGGAAGCGTCGTCGTAGCACACTTATATTGAATAAACCCATTCTAAAGGACCTAAAAAATGATACAAAAAATATAATTATCTTAATTCACAAATCACTTTTTTGACAAACAGACGAGTAACAGATGAATTGATAAATTCTGGAGTTTGAACTAGTGTTTTTGGTTCGCTCCTGATCATACCCACACTGGTATAAAGTAAAATATTTAAAGAAAAAATATGAAAATCTGTGCAGATTCTATTGTTTAATTCCCTGCTAGCAGAGCCTATTTTCCTTTTGTTTTGGTTGAGAGAGAAAAATAGACTCTGCCGATGTAGGACGTTATTTCTGTCGCGCATGCGTGGCGTAACTTAGCAACGCTGTCATGATTTTGACAGCCGCTCTCGTCAAACATTGCTCATGCGCACTACATGTAATCGGTTAAAACCGGTTTTAAAACTGATGTTGTTCGTCTACAATCGTGGACGGCGGAGTATCAAAGGACACGCTCTACATCGGCAGAGTCTCCCTCCTCCCCGCCTGAAAGAAGGGAGAGAAAGAGAAGAGAGACTCTGCTAGCAGGGAAATTGTTTAAATACTGATTGGCTAATTTGTACAAAAATTTGTCTGGGGGTGACGAATTATGGAGTTCAAACTGTTCTCATCCACTCCTGATCATACAGACACATATAAAGCAAAATAATAGCTAGCTTCTCAAGGGTAAAATGCTGAAATTTTTGCAGATTATTATTTAAATACTCAAACGTAATTGGCTAAATTCGCATGAGAATTTGTCTGGGTGGCGTTGGTTGGCATTGTCGCCCTGTACATGTATTAATAATAATAAGCTTAAAAAGCACAATGGTATTGTACAAAAACACCTCTGTGACGAAAGACATAACAGAACAAGTTTCTTTTACTGTCATATCAAGTAATGTTAGCGTTGGAAATTAGTTAGGCTGCGTTCATAATGTACGGCAGAGGGGGGGGGGGGGGGGGGGGGCGAGGGGTGCAGGTGAAATCGAGGGGGGATTTGGAAAATTTTGGTAGGAAAAGGGGGGGATGGGCAAATTTTTATCAGAAAAATGGGGGATGTACAATTGTTGGAAGAAGCTACAAGCCTTGCTTAGGGGGGATCGTATTTTTTTGGATGACTTTAAGGGAGGTGTTAAGAATTATTCTGGACATTTCAAATTTTCACCGTCCACACGTATCCGCAAATTTTTGTATCCGCAATTTTTTTTTTCGGAAAACGAAAATGTTCGCGTCCACACGCAGCGTATTCGAATCGTTTTCGAATCGTTTTCACTGTCCACACGTATCCGTAAAGTTCTTGATCCGCTGATGCACGCTAGTGCCTAGTCCCTTTGATGGATAGTTTTTCTTATTGAGCATGCGCAAAATCGTGTTTACGTCATCGTAATCGAAAATTTGCGGATACGACCGTCCACACCTATCCGTATTCGGCGCGTATTCGAAAATTTCCACTCTGGAGAGCGTTTCCGAAAATTTCCGGATACGGAATATTTTTTGTTTCCGCAAATTAATTTTTGCGGATACGAAAATGTTTGCGTGCACACGCAGCGAAATAGAATCGTTTTCACCGTCCACACCATAGTTAATAGAGGGGAATGGTTATGAAAGCCGGCGAACTTCAAAGGACTATGTCTTTGTTCGACTTTATGGGCTGTCACGTGACATTGACCGTGCACATAGTCAAAACAACACACAACTCGAGTATAGCGTCGCGACAATAAGATTATATGTTTTAGTAGATTTCTTTCATATTTCATCATGTAATTACGGCATATTCAACTCGATTCTGCGCTACATCCTTTAGAACGTAATGCCTGGAGATAATTGTTCAGTATTCGGCTGTGGCAGTTGTAGAAGAACGAAAGGAATAGGAATATTTAAGCTACCTTCTGCCTAAGACGATCTTCACAAATCATGGCGAGTAAATTGGCTGCGAGAGATTACGAATTCCTATTAACTATGTCCACACGTATCCGTTTTCGTAAAATTTGCGGATACGGATACAAAATTTTGCGGAGCCTTAGTCGCATTTCGTACTTTACCGCCTCAAAATAAAATTCGCTCGTGGGTTGGCGTTTTATTCGTAGAAGTTCCGGTTTGGCCCAGAGACACTAGAAGAGACGTTCTTTAAAGTGATGCAGCTCACTTTTTGATTTGTTAGGTACCAGCAGAGATATTGGAGTCTAAATTTCGTCTAAAATTTGACCTTCGATTGATCACAAAAAGAGAGGATTTTGTGAGGCTAAATATAAGTGAAAATAAAATAGTTGATAAAAAAAACAAAACAAAAACAACAACAACAAAAATTGGTTACTTTCTCCACGCCGTCTAGTGCTTATTGAAGTTGGCTTTCGATTCGTGCATAATTAAAATTAGGAATGATCAATATTTGAATCGATTTTTCAAACTTTCGTAAAATTTCACAAAAATAAAATTGAGCTTGGACTTTTAGATCGTGTTTTCTGAAATACCCTATCTAAAAAGGTTCTTTTGCTGAAATAAAAAAATCAACTTTGATTTTTCCTAACTGTCTTTTCATTAACTGGCTTTTCAGGTACATCTAACGTCACGCGTGAACAGTTTCTGTTCAATTATTCAAAGATTGAAATAAATATTCATACATTCAAACGATTATACATATCTTACGATTCTTAGATAGTAATCTTAATTTCAAGTTTTCAACACTTGCTATTCAATCATTGAATAATCAATACAAATTTCAAAAAGTTGCTTTATAGCCTTGTTGCCACAGTAGCAATAATAAGATATTGTGTTTAAGTTTTTTTGAACACATGGTCAGACAATTAGTTCCCGACATGGTCCGTGTAACACTCCACAAAGAGCTTTTCAATTTAGTTGGCGTGAATTGGACATATGAAATTTGCCTGATTTTTGAATTTTCATTTTTTATGATCATGTCAAAACTCGAATATTATCTCATCGGTCCGTGTAACACTCCACAAAGAGCTTTTCAATTTAGTTGGCGTGAATTGGACATATGAAATTTGCCTGATTTTTGAACTTTCATTTTTTATGATCATGTCAAAATTCGAATATTATCTCATCAATGTCAATTTTCAATTTTCGAATTCAAAAATTAAAAATTAAAATAAATATTTGAAATGACTTTTCGAAATTTTGATTTTGTACTCTGAAAACGAACTTTGGAAAAATATCCTGTAGACAGGGGGAGGTGAAGATTAGGCGGACTGAGGGTAGGTGGGTCCACTAACAACGACAATAATAAAAAAAAAACCATAGAGGGAGGGGAGGCACCAAGGAGGGTGTTATAACAACATGTAAACCTTGAGAGAAAACCATGGAAGAATTTTCGACCAATTTGTACGATGATGAAAGCGGAAGTGGACCCACCTACCCTCAGTCCGCCTAATCTTCACCTCCCCCTGTCTACAGGATATTTTTCCAAAGTTCGTTTTCAGAGTACAAAATCAAAATTTCGAAAAGTCATTTCAAATATATATTTTGATTTTTAATTTTTGAATTCGAAAATTGAAAATTGACATTGATGAGATAATTCTCGAATTTTGACATGATCGTAAAAAATGAAAATTCAAAAATCAGGCAAATTTCATATGTCCAATTCACGCCAACTAAATTGAAAAGCTCTTTGTGGAGTGTTACACGGACCTACACGGACCCCGACATACTGTCTGAAAATCGTTACAGGACTTATCGTTTGCTGACTTTAAATTAGGAGTCTGTCTTCTCCGCAGCAATAATTATGGTGGGCGATTCGTGTAGAAAATTTATTCAATGAACACGGAAATAAGTTTTCTAGTCTTCAATCGAATATTTAAAATAATTATTTCAGTCAAACATAAAATATTTTTTATTGAATCTGTTGTATATGGCCCGCCAAACCGGACAAAAATACTTGTATCAAATAGATAAGACTTATTTTGAGAAACATACGACTTAGCGTAAAAATATATAACTTGTTAGATAGATAGATAGATAGATAGATAGATATATAGATACTTTATTAACGTGTCAAGAAAATAACTAGCTGAGGGAAAACCCTCTACTATTCTCATTGAATAAATTATCACCAAGCAGTATAAATTAAGTCAACACACATGACTCATTGCATAACGTCGTTTGGACCTTCGAAGTACGAATTTTTCTCGCTGTCCCCACCACCGCCACCAGCCATAAGCCAACATTCTAGTGTTCTACGCATGCTGATGAAACCCAGACGGGACTTGAGGCGCTTATGCTGACGGCAGGTATTGTGGGACAAAGTTTAGGTTTGTTGTATTCTATTTGTTTCGTTTTGCCGGTGCAAAGAAAATGTCAAAGATATAATTTGTACTGAGAGTTCACGTGGCGCAAGGAGCGGCAGCAGGAGATGGGGTTCAAAACCCTGAACAGCAAGCGCCGGGAGCAGTAGTTCCACCGGTTGGCGAGCAGCAGGTAATTTTGCTGCAGTTCTTTTATCTGGGAGAGTTTGTTATTCCCTTCGTGTTGGCGCTATTTTTTGCCTGCCAGTTTATCTGGACCTCGTGGTTTTGTTAATGCACGCTACTACTATTTTATACGTTATTATATGGTATTTTTGGGAGCAGTTATAGTTTTACTCGAGTAGTTTCCCTTCAGATTTGCATCCAAGGCATGCTACTACTATTTTATGCGTTATTACATGGTATTTTTGGGCGCAGTTATAGTTTTACTCAAGTAGTTTACCCTTCAGATTTGCATTTATTTCTACCCTCGTCACACTTGGTTGGTTTGGTTCTTTGTTCACGGCTTGTTCTTTAGCGCCCTTGGTTTCATCGGTTTTAGCCTTTTATGTAGGTTACACTTTTTGCCCTGGGGAGTCTTTTGGTGTACGGATCTGCTTCAGCGTTTTTATTTCACGCGGTCCTAGTGCTTTTGTGTGATATTTATCTTCGTAGTTTGTGCAGTTTCTTGGGGCTATTATTCCGGTTACTTATTTCTTAAAGTAAGTTTTATCTCGGCCTAAAAAACCGCGAATATGCCGCGTAATTAATTTGAGTTAGTTTGGCCTGGAGAGCCAATATTAGTAGGGCTAGCGGCCTGGAGAGCCACGAGTTTGTCGCGTAATAATTTGAGTTAGATTGGCCTGGAGAGCCAATACGAGTAGGGTTAGCGGCCTGGAGAGCCACGAGTATGTCGCGTAATAATTTGAGTTAGATTGGCCTGGAGAGCCAATATGAGTAGAGCTAACGGCCTGAAGAGCCACGAGTATGTCGCGTAATAATTTGAGTTAGATTGGCTTGGAGAGCCAATATGAGTAGAGCTACCGGCCTGGAGAGCCGCGAGTATGTCGCTTAATAATTTGAGTTAGATTGGCCTGGAGAACCAATGCTGCCTGGAGAGCCGTGAGCAGGGTGTTTTGTATCAAATACTTGTGTTGTACTGTAGTACGTTAAAGGGCTCGGAGAGCCACGGGAGCGTAACCCCCTTTTCGGCACGCGTGGTTAGAAGCCATGGTTGTACAATGCGTTTTTTAGAATTAGGCCGGAAGTTGGTCTCGTAGTTTAAGAGTACTGACTTAATCCCTCTCTGCGTATTCTTACAGCCTGCAGATCGCTTAGAGCTGTTAGAACAGAAGGTTAAGGCTCTGGAAAGAGAAAAAGTCGTTGAGTCCTGCGAGAACGCCTCAGTCGCACTAAGGAGACACCTTAATAGGCCGGCGTCGCTGTTTGACCGTTACGAAGCTGTTGAGCTGTTGGAAACCCTGGTTTCCTGGTTCCCTGAAACCCTGAAATTTATTTCTCCCCTTTCTCGCTGTTCATCATCTGGGATTATCTTGTCGCGTCCTCCGTTGGCCCTGGGGGGGCCTTCTCAGTGCTCTAATTCCGGACCTAGTTCAGAGCCTGGGGCCAACAGAGGGTCGGGTTTCCGGGGTTACCTAGTCGCGCTCACCCTTGTTTGGTTTTGGTTGCGTTCTAGGTAAATGGTTCCCCATTTGCTTCGAGACTTCACGTTGCTCAAAGGCTAATCCCCGAAGGGGCGATCCCCTTGAGGTGCATTACCGAGGAAACCCCACCCTTTGTTGGTCCAGGACGGAGGCATTGGCAGACGTCCCGGTCTCTGTATAAACTTGTTTCTTGGTATTTTGTTTTGTTTCGGTCCTGCTTTTACTGCTTTGGACTTCGTTGGGCTTTGTTCCTTTGGTCACACGTCCCAGCGCCTATTTCACACCGATTATACAGGATTTTTGAGTAGTGGATAGTGGAATTATTAGCCGGCTTTATGCTTTAAGTTTTGAGTATTGGATGTGGGTTTTTGGGTTTGGATGTGGTTTTTGAGTTTTGGATGTGGGTTTCGAGTATTGGATGTGGGTTTTTGAGTATTGGGTATATGGAGTTGAGCATAGTAAGATTAAAGGTTGGCATATTACTACTGGATTAGTTATTATGCACTACTACGACTGGAGTTTGGCTATATACCATCTCGTTGTATTGTCGGGGACAAGGAGCGGATCTCGCCCCATAACTTAATCATACTGCGACGTGATAATGGCTTCAGTGAGGATATATTACTATTCTCACTGAATAAATTATCACCAAGCAGTATATATTAAGTCAACACACATGACTCATTGCATAACGTCGTTTGAACCTTCGAAGTACGAATTTGCGGTGGTGTTCTCGTTTTTCCTATTTCTCGCTGTTTGCCTCATCATCGTCGCGGATCTCGCCCCATAACTTAATCATACTGCGACGTGATAATGGCTTCAGTGAGGATATATTACTAATAGGGGACACCTAAGGTATAATAATAAAATAATATCATAAGATATACAATGATATTAATTAAGACTAAAAATTAATTCAATAAAGTACTAAAAAGATATAACTAGCTAAAAACTAGTGTGAGCTGCGTCGGTGTTTCTAATGAAACAGTAATAATGAAAAGGTAAAATATACACCGTGAAAAGATGAAAAGACTTACTGACGTTTCGGACGCTAGTCCTTCGTCGGAGTAAAAGGACGAAGGACTAGGAAGACGAAGGACTAGCGTCCGAAACGTCAGTAAGTTTTTTCATCTTTTCACGGTGTATATTTTACCTTTTCATCATTAAAATACTAAAAAATTATTTCATAAATATAAAATATAAAATATAAATATTCTAATGTTTTGATAATAATGTAATAAAAATCCTAATCAGCCTTTCAACTATTACATAAAAACACCCTCTACATCCGTTGTCAATTATAGATGTAAGGTTTTTTTTACGGATGCGATTTTTAAAATCACCTAAGGATTTGCTTAATCTGTCTTTTTTGTCTAATTTGCTCCAAAGTATGGGACCTAGATATCTAAGGGAATGCTTACCAAACGTGACTGTGTTAAATCTAGGTATAAGAAAATCTGACTTTCTAAGGCTGTAACAAGAATCACGAGGTTTGAACATATTGGTAATAGCTTGAAGACGTCTATTTAACAGTGTAGGCAGATTCGCCCTATTCATTAACTGATTATAGCTGGACTTTGTGTCCCTATAAACGGCCCTTAATCCTCTTTCCTGGATTCTCTCCAACCTACGAGTATCACTAGCCCTACAAAAATGCCATACTAGATGGCAATATGTTAAATATGGTAGGATGGCTGTTTTGAAAAGTACTAACTTTGCAGTGGTGGGAATTAAGTTTCTCAGTCTCATGATTACCCCAACCCTTTGACTTGCCTTCTTACATATATCATTAATGTGCTCATTCAAATTTAACTTATTATCTATTGTAACTCCTAAAATTTTCAACGTATCAGACGTCTTAATGATCCTACCATTTAAGTTCAAGCTAGTTTTATCTTCTGTACAACTCATCTTTTCGTTCTTACTACCATATTTATTTTGAATGTACATAGTCTGATATTTCTTCAAGTTTCCCTCCAAGAGATTATTTTCGTAAAACTCAGTTGCACTAGAGGCACTTTTCTCGAGCATGGTATGCACTGAGTTGATTCCTTTACCTTTCTGGTATATTTGATGGTCATCGGCATACATAGAAATATTAGCATCAATATCATACACGAGGTCGTTCTCACTTCTGAAAGATGTTCCATATCAGCGGGCCCAACGAGGAACCTTGAGGACAGCCACGAACGACTCTCTTCCAATCACTGGTTACAGTAGATCCCATCCTGACTCTGTTGTAGCTGTCACTTAGGTAACTGTTCAACATTATGATGACATTGTCGTTGAAACCATAAGACTTCAGCTTACTTTACAGTAAAGGTGGATGAACTGAGTCAAATGCCTTGGACATATCTGCCGATAAGATACCAACAGTTAGACCCTCATCTTTCGCCTTTTTCCAGTCTTCGACGAGACCAAGAAGGGTGGTTTCACAACTACGATGTTTTCTATATGCAGATTGACAATCAGCAAGCTGTCCGTCAAATTTATCGGTTATTTGTTTTCCCAGAAGTCGTTCAAAAACTTTATCAGCGCAAGGCAACACTGTTATTGGTCTGTAATTAGTAACCGCTTGAGCGTCATCTCTTTTAAAAGTTGGAATCCATTCTCCTCGTTTCCATTGTCTGGGCCAAATCCCATTGTTAATAGTACATAATTGAATAATAATACATTGTTAATATTACATTAATTGAAGAGGGTTGAGAGAGAGGTAGAAAGTTTTGGGTAGCTCCAATTTTCATAATTTTAGGTGGAATGCCATCAAACCCCATAGCTTTTCTTACATTAAGCTTTTCCAGTGTACGTTGTACTTGGACGCTATTGAGTGGTTCAAAGTCATATTGTTGTTTATTTTTTATGTTATTAGCAATCACTGACACACTTGCGTGTATCACCCCCAATGCCGTCTGCTATTGTAGCAAAGTAATCAGCAAACTATTCTGAAACCCTGTTTTGATCTTTTTCTATACAGCCATCGACTCTCAGATGAATTTCCGTATCACTCTTATGACGCTTTGTTGATAAAAATGGTTTGAATGTTCTGAAAAAATCCCTTGGGTTTTCCTTTAGATCTTCTGCTTTCTTTCTCCAATATTCTTTGATCGCCAAACGTCTCTGTCTAGTTGCCTCATTTTTGCATCTCCTTTTATTTTCCCAATTTTCTTGGGTAGGATTGTTTTTATATTTCACTGTGGCCCTTCGCTTAGCACGTATCGCCTGCTTCCAGCCTGTGGTCATATACGGCACATCTTTATCACGTACTCTCATCTTTTTTAAGGGAAGGTGCTCATCAACCACATTTTGCAATAGCGTACTCCAGTAATAGCCTTGGTCGTCTATATCGTCGAAGATTTCACCCACATGCCAGGGAGCCATTGACAGACTTTCTTGAAAGTCACTTTCATCAAAGTTTTTATAACTTCTAGATATACGACTTTAAGAAATATACGACTTGTTTATGAAATATGAAAGTTGTGACGCTAAAATATACGACTTGCTGCTGAAATATACGACTTGTTGCTGAAATATAAAACTTGTTGTCAAAATATAAAACTTCTTGTCAAAATACAAAACTTCTTGTCGAAATATATATATATATATATATATGTTGTCAAAATATAAAACTTCTTGTCGAAATATATATATATATATTTATATTTTGACAAGAAGTTTTATATTTTGACAAGAAGTTTTATATTTTGACAAGAAGTTTTATATTTTGACAAGAAGTTTTATATTTTGACAAGAAGTTTTATATTTTGACAAGAAGTTTTATATTTTGACAACAAGTTTTATATTTTAGCAACAAGTCGTATATTTCAGCAACAAGTCGTATAATTCAGCAACGAGTCGTATGTTTCAGCAACAAGTCGTATGTTTCAGCAACAAGTCGTATGTTTTAGCGCCACAAGTTTCATATTTCAGCAACAAGTCGTATAATTCAGCAACAAGTCGTATATTTCAGCAACAAGTCGTATAGTTCAGCAACAAGTCGTATGTTTTAGCGCCACAAGTTTCATATTTCATAAACAAGTCGTATATTTCTTAAAACAAGTTATATATTTTAAAAAGTCTTATCTATTTGATACAAGTATTTTTGTCCGGTTTGGCGCGCTATATCATAGTAGATGGATGTTCACGCGTGACGTTCGTTGATTGTAAATTAACCCTGCAGCTAAGGCGAATATTGCTGGTTTCCCATCACTCCTAAGAGAATGAAATAACAAAAGACACCACGGCCACGTTGGATAATATATAAACTAAAGACTGAATCGCCGATTCTTGTGTTAAATTCTCAAGGGTTCAGACCGTTCTATACGTGTTAAATTTATCCAGCATGGCGGCTATAAAAACCATCAATATATCTATGAGATTATTGGCCCATATAGTGGTGAATATGGCTGCCGTCACATGATTGTGTAAAAGACTTTCATGAAATCTTTTTAAAATAATCGTGAATTTGCAACGCGAAACATTAATACTAGCTCCCCTCGAACAGTCACATTGCCATATTGTAATAACTTATAATAGATCTAGCTTTTAATACAATAAGTTTGTCTACCTACCCTTAAGAGAATATCAGTCGATAAGATATAGAATCACAATATTGTAGAATCACAATATAATAACCATTTGGGAAAAAAATATTTCGCTTTCTCTGTCTGCTCTCAGTGTTGATTCCCCGAGGATAAAACTAGAAAGTAACGCAATGAATTGCAATAGTTCCTAACATGGCTGCCGTCACATGATGGTACAAACTAAAGCCTTTCATGAAATCTTTCTTTCAAATAATCGTAAATTTGCAACGTGAAGCTTTACCCCCCTTGAACAGTCACATTGCCATATTGTAATAACTTATAATACAACTAGCTGTTAATACAATAAGTTTGTCGGTACCAGTTTTTCTACTTACCCTTAAGAGAATTTGCCATATTGTAATAACTTATAATACAACTAGCTGTTAATACAATAAGTTTGTCGGTACCAGCTTTTCTACTTACCCTTAAGAGAATTTCAGTCGATATAATATGGAATCAAAATATATTAATAACCATTTGTAAAAAATCGCTTCCTTTTCTCTGTCGGCTTTTAATGCTGATTCCCCGAGAATAAATCTGGAAAGAAACACAATGAAGATCGTTAAATAATGGGTGAGTCGAGTAGGTCGCGTGGGATACCACGAGGATAAATCGTACTTTTCTTCAAAGGTTTAAAGTAGATCGTAGTATTATCAATAAACGACAATGAAATTTTATTGTCTATTGTATTACCTTTTTTCTCGTACTTCTCTTGCTAAAGCCCCTTTGATTAAATCATCTATCGTAAAACATGACAGTGTAGACCTGGAGTAGGACGGTCTCTTGTTCGCAGTGGAGCATGGGTAAAAGCCTCATTTTATTGGAGGGTCCAACGTTGATTGGGTTCCCTGTGTTTTCGGGACCCGGAAGGGGTGGTCTGGGGATTTTTATCTCCCGACCAATAATCTAATTTGATTTTAAAATATCAATAGAAAATGCAATAAAAAATCTTGTAAATGCCTCTCAAAACACTAGAAATCGCACTTCCAAAGGTCTTAGTTAAAAACTTTTTCATGGGTTTTCGGCCTTTGGCGGTCGTTATTATTTTGAATTATATGTTATATTAGTATAATTTATAGACTTGAATATAGAGTTTCGCATGCTGTGACTGGTTGAGCAAGCAGTGATTCCGAGACGATATTTACTGCTTAAGTGGTGATTATGAGGATTCCAAAAGTTTGCCAGGGCTGAAGTAATACTAAAATGCTTTTTTATCCTGAATTTTTGTTTTTTCTCTTATAATTCAAGTTTAAAACAATAATTATTCACTACGGGCTTAGTGAATATGAGTAATGTTTATCTCGCTGCTCGAAGACTCACATCTTGGTAAATATTCACTGATAGTCAGTTCACCTTTCAGCGAATAATATGATTGTAAAATGTAATGAGTCAATATTGCAATAAGTTCATTTAAATTAATTAAAAATTTTATAATTTGATATCAATGTTTCATTTGCATGTGGATATATATTTATTTATTTTATTAGTAGATCCAGATTTGTGATCACTATAGGTTACCCAAGGGTAGTGAACATTGCATAAAAATTTATCAAATTATCAATAAAGAAAATTTGTAACCAAAAATAAAAAAAATTGTTTTAAAATTTTGTTGTAAAATTAAATTCATTGAAGGGATCGAAGGGGGATGGAAGAAAATCTGGTGGCACGCAGATTGGACCATGTCTTTCGGTCTTTTCTATTTTCACTTTTTGCTACCAAATTTACAAGTCTAACTCCCCTACCCGGGTGCCAGAGGCAGTGTGGGGCTTGGGGGCAAGGGAGAGAGAGGGAGGAGTGTGACCAGAGGCCCCTTCTCCCTTGCTTGTCCTAGTCCCCACACCCCACCCCCCCAAAACCACTTTTGAGAAAATCTTCTAAAAAACTGAAATATCTTACTCAAAAAACTTCTAGTCATTCTTTTCCTATATAAACTTTTGGCCCATAGAAACATATTCACAATATTAATCTTCTAGAATTAATTCAGTATAGCAGAAAGGAACTCAAAAAAAAAATTTTTTTTTGTAATGAGCCTTGCATTGCAGATAATTACTTTATGGCTGAGTATATTGGAAGAAGAAAATAAACTACAGGAATGAAGTCTACATTATTAATTTTCCTTCTTTTCTTCACTTTATTTCTTCAATTTTTTAGCTTCTGTGATTTTTCTTACAAAATTAAGTTGAAAAAGCTGATATATAAAAAAGCCATCACACATAAAAAGCCATTACATATATAAAAACCAAATATATTGAAAAAGCCATTATATCATATAACTATGCAGTCACCCTTCTCCATGTCAGCTGGGGATAAGGATTACATTTTGACAAGTTTTCCCCACCCTCCCCTCCCCAAAATTTACTATTTACTCTTTCCTACATGGATCAGTTCAGCTACTACTCCTCCCATTAGACCGAAGCAGTTGCGATTTTTTATCACCTTCACTTGTTAGTATCTGTGATGTATCAAATTGAGCTGACCTTCGCAGTATATGAAGCAACTTATGCAGCTGCAAATTGAAAGACTCAGAAAAAATTCTGAGTCTGTTATGTTAAACTGCAAGTGCAAATGAGCCATGTGATGCAAATGTTGAACATTGTACCTGCATGTGGAGGACAAGTTTTTCAAACCATGTGACCGAAGTGCAGTCAAGTTTTTATCAATTGGTGGTCTACTGGGAAAAGTAGCTCACAGCATCATGATCATATCTAGAGGGGGTACGTCAAGTACAGACATAAACCACATCTTTGAATTTGAAAAAATATATATTTAAGGTTGAGTAAACTTAGTAATTACCCTATCTAGCTATGACATCACATGAAAACAATCGGGTTATCAGATGTTTAAAACCAGACATTGCAAAATAATCAACTCAACTGCAGGGTAAACTAATTAAGTCCAATTCCATTGTTTTAATCAATACATTATGGGATCATATGAGGGGAAAACTATTGGAAAATTTATAGAATGCACAGCAAACTGTAAGGATGTCTGTTCATAAAACTTTATGCTTTTCGATGAGAAGCATATCTAAAAAGCAATTGAATTTGCTGGTAGTTGGAGCAAAATGTAAAACATCAAGACTTCAAATTATGTACTGTTTATAAACTCGCAGACATGATCTGCGAGATTATTGAACGACTTAAAAAACTCATGATGTATGTTCTCATATTGTACTGAATTCTTTACGAAATGAACCAAGTTTGATAGAGAAAATCCAAGTTCAAGTTTATGCAAATGAAGACGAATCTATATCAGATATAAAACCTCCTTCATGGTCATGATTTCTATTGTGTTTCCTTCATGAATTATTGTGTAACTTTATATTTTATAAATTTTATAATTCTTGGGGTGCAAACAAATGACTCAAAATCCCTTAAGAAAAATCCCTTGAGGAAAAATGTAATATAACAATAAAACAGGCAGCGCGTTGGTTAATCTAATGAGAGGTTGGTACATTTTTTTCGTGCCACAACTGACCGTCTATATCTCAAAGTTTCTCAAACATCCCTAAAGGATTGGTAATCCACATTTGACCAGGATGATGAAGAAGGATAGGACTTTGGTTGAGTGTATTTCTTGAACACAATCACTGCAGTGATAATAAAGGCAACGCCAAAACAAAACAGCACATTCGCGCCTGACATGCTGCCAAGATACTTCGTATGCACTTTGAAGACCGCGAAAACGAGAATGTATACCAATGCTGCAAGAAATATGAAGACAGAGCCGAGGACAACTAGTTGAACACCAACGTTGGGATTTATTGTTGGGAATTTCCTTCTAATACCCAATAGAAAAACAAAATTCCCAACAAACTAACATTGGGAATCAGTGCCATGTTCCCAATTTCGTTCTCTCTGGGAATTGGATGGGAATTCGTTGGGAATTCAAGGAAATTCCCAACAAATTACTAATTTGGGAATGCGGTTTTTTTTCCTGTGACTCTGATTCAGGCTAGTCTCATAGTCACGGTCAGCCACACTGGTCAGCAACATTTTGTTAAAAGACTGTATATAATCTAAGGACCAAATAGCAAGTACAAGAGTAGTTACTCCAACCAGGACCACTTTGAAAAATTAGTATCATTAAGCAATCATATTGCGACATTTAGTTCAATATATTTAACCAGCCAATCAGATAGCACAGCGATATAATAAGAGCGTGAGAACATGATTGGCTAATGCATGTTATCAGTTCAAATTCTGTCAAGTTTACCTTTATCTGATTGGTCAGTTTTATTCAAGAGGTCCCGGTTAGTGTGTTCGCACAGTAAAATGTGTCGGTTTTTATGCCGAAATGTCAGTTTATAAAAATAATGAAAATGTCAAATATCATGATAGTAAGGTGCAAAACAGACTTTCTTGTCCTTGAGGACTCCAGTTTGGAGTTCTCTGTCGCTCAGGGTTAGCCTCAACTTTGTAAAATAATTGTGTTCCAGTGAAGGTCCGTGGAATATCAAAGTGTATTTTTTGAAGTCGTGCATTCTTTACTTAACTGTTGGTTTTTGTGAATATTTAGACACTGATACGAGGCTAGCCCTGAGTAAATGAGTCTGTAATCAAGGAAATTATTAGTTAGGTATGGGATTTTTTATTTATAGAAACAAGCCCTGAGGTGAACAAAGTCAGGACATGGCTAACTTAACAGATTGAGCCATGAAATAAGCTTTCTGGCTGATCTAACTCAGGGCATGACTAACTCACAGATCAAACCCTGAAACAACCTCTGGGCTGATCTAGGTCAGGACATGGCTAACTCACAGATAGAACCCTGAAACAACCTCTGGGCTGATCTAAGTCAGGGCATGGCTAACTCACAGATAAAACCCTAAAACAACCTCTGGGCTGATCTAAGTCAGGGCATGGCTAACTCACAGATAGAACCCTGAAACAACCTCTGGGCTGATCTAAGTCAGGGCATGGCTAACTCACAGATAGAACCCTGAAACAACCTCTGGGCTGATCTAAGTCAGGGCATGGCTAACTCAGAGATCAAACCCTGTAACAACCTCTGGGCTGATCTAAGTCAGGGCATGGCTAACTCACAGATCAAACCCTGAAACAACCTCTGGGCTGATCTAAGTCAGGGCATGGCTAACTCACAGATCAAACCCTGAAACAACCTCTGGGCTGATCTAAGTCAGGGCAAGGCTAACTCGCAGATTGAACTAGAATTAGTGTATTTGTAAAGAGTAAAACTCTAAAAACCCATAGAAAAACCCTTGAATCAAGAGAAAAATTCCTTTCTGATGTTGTATCCATTATATTGTGTCATGTGTTACTGTTGAACAAGAAAGTGATAATCAAAAGAATACTTCATTTTGCAGTTCTGTTTAGTGACCATGAATAATAGTTCCAAGTCCAGGTTGCCGCGCATGATGGGAAGCATTGGAATTCCAGCCTTGACCTGGAACTGTTATTAGTGGTCACTGGACAGAACTGTAAAATGGTTGGAAATTAAAAACATCCTATGGTACCACATCTATTAAGATGTAAAACAATCCTTTTTTTTCTGTTTAGTATAGTTTTGACTGATTTTTACAGAGGGTGACACAGTCGCATGTATACAATATGAGTGGCCATGTCGTAAACGATATAGAGCGTTTTCACTTGTGTCACAAGGCAGCCACATTGGTGTACAAAATATATTAAACTTTCTACACAGTTGTTGCTTAAAATAAAGTTCAATTCCCTGAGAGAAAATGTATTGTATGTACATAGCTGCTATGGCGTCACATGAAAACGCTAGAGTCGTAGTGGATTGTATATTGTATAATAGTCAAAATCAACCTGTGGTCTATTGTCAATGCTGCATTTTGATTGGGTGAACAACTACTAGGCTATAAGCAATACTAGGTTTACTATTAGCAAAAAGAGCCAGCTTTGAAAATCAAAACATTAAATTTAAATTTTGTCTTAATCTACATATTTGACCAACTAGTTGGATTTGACTAAAACAAGGACTCAGTAACTAGCATACTTATGCGACTTATTGGCAACTCCTGCTTTGAATATTCAAGAGCCATTACTGTAATAGCTTGAGAAGTAATATTTTAGGTATTAAATATAAAATTTTGAAAGACTTTCTTCCATACAACTCAAAGTTTTTCAATTCAACTCACTCGTGTTTTACTAAAATTTTCAAAATCCAAGTAGTTAAAGTTCATGCAAATGAACATGAATTTATATCAGAATTAAAAAACTCATAACGGTCATGAATTATCAATGAATTTGTGTAGGAAATCGCACGATCACGAGTACAATTTGGAATTTATAGGTACCAGTGATGTTTTGAAAGTTTTCAAAATTGGACAAGCCCTTTATATTTAGGCGAGTCCAATTTGAGAACTGTCAAAGCATCACAAGTATCTATAAATTCTAATTTGTACAGGAAGACTGTGTGATTTTTTGTTTATAATGCACTCAACAAAATCGAGGAATTTAATTGGGACTCTACAGAGTACTATAAGATTATAAGATTATTTACAGTCAAACTATTGACGACTCTTAGCAAAGAGCCATTTTTCTTGTTTTGTTATTCTGATTTCTGCTTTTGTTTTCCATGGGCGGATGATCTAGGGGAGGGGCGTGGGGAAAGAAAATCCCCCACTAGATAAGCTGATATTTAATGCATTTGAATACTCGAATAGTCGAGAGGTTTTGAGAAGCAATTCCTCCATGTCATGCTTGTCCTAACACCTTTGTGTTCTTTGCTAAAAGCTGTTATTACACAGTTGAGCCCACAATGAAATATTCCTTTGTTAAAGAATCATACAAGTGAAGCTATTGGGTCGAAGCATTGCTTGTTGTCTCATGTGCATGCACCCATAACGTCTGCTATTCTTGGAGTGCATGTTACATCACAGCCGCCATGTTGGTTGACTATACAAAGCATTCCTTATTAACCTTCTCTTGTTAGATCAACCAAGATGGCATCTGTTTCATTGCTATTTATATCTCAAAGGAATATTCGGTAACGACTGCACAAGAATTCCTGCCGCACACATCATTTGCAGGCATTTTCCTTCAATGTTCCACACCTATGACGATTTTGTTTTACAGTAGCAAAATTTTCTCATGTGAGGTCGAGAGTCTATAATGCACTTGGGCTGATCACCATATTTGTCAAGCCGACTCATCTGTGGGTTCACGTGAGGTATCATGCCACTCACGTGACCTGTGACCTCATAGATACCATCGTTGGGTGACGTCATTACTTGAGCTTGATAATTACACATTCCTGGAAGATGAAGTTGTACCAGTTTAATAGACCATTTTCGAGTTCCAAATAAATGCTGTGTTTCTCAATTACAGACTCATTTACACCATAGTTAATAGAGGGGAATGGTTAGGAAACCTATTGTTATCAGGTCTTTCACTTTTGATGTTGAACCGGTCTTGACCCTGCACAGTGTTTGATTTATGCTCATCCGAAATTGCAAAATAAGTAAACATAAACTTTGTCCGTGGGATTGTTGTAAGGAGTATTCAAATATCTAGCAGCCAAAAGAAAGATTTTGGCTTTGTTTGAGTTTTATCCATATTCGCGAGAGAATGACAGGTTGTCTGAAATGGTAAAACAGTGAGCGACAAAGAGATCTTCTTGATTAAGAATCAAAAATTCGCCTACTTTCCATTCTAGCAACTCACCTTTTGATCTTGACCCCTCAGCAACAACTCGACCATCGACGTCGGCAGATTTTTCAAACTTTTGCACTTTCTCGTTTGGTGCAAGATAAACAGAGTTCTCGACTCGTTCAAGAGTCAAAAGCGAGCATACCTCGGTGAGATTTTCATCTTTAATTAACTAAAAAACGCAACAATTAATTTTAAACTTAACCGATTTGAATGATGTGTTCTCTGTTACACGTTGAAGGGAGGGAGGGAGGGAGGGAGAGAGGGAGGGAGGGCGGGAGAGAGGGAGGGAGAAAAATGGATTGAAGAAAGAAAGAAAGAATGGCAGAAGTGATAAAGAAGAAAGGGAGGAAGGAAGGGACCCAAAAGATGTAAAAAAGATTATAAATAGAAAGAAGATAAAATCCCGCAACACCAACCTGATTAATACATCGAACCGTCTCCTCACCAAATTGTTTTAAGTGTTTATGACGAGGATCAACAGGTCGAAAATCAATACACGGACAGAAATGCGCCGGATTCCCCGCTTCCTTACACGTGCGAGATTTAGAAATCTCTGAAAATAAACTCTGACCAAACGTATACGTTTTCTTGTGCGTTTTGGAAAGTATCTGCTGCAGCGTTGCGTGAAGATCGTACGGTGTCGTTAGCCGATTCGTATTGATGTTTAAATTCCGAATAAATTCCGGGTATTTTTCTTTAACCCATTTAGGAACAGCCATATACAACAAAGGCAATCGCTCTTCTAATTTACCCAAAATAGTCTTGCGTATTGCTCCATATCGAATTCCATGGTCGCCCATGACGACCAGCATCGTGTTGTCAAGGTAACCGCTTTCCTTCATGTCACGAAGGAATGTAGAGAGGTCCTCATCGGGTAAGCCAAGTGAGTTCACATCATCGTGACCAAGTGCGAAGAACGACAGAGCAAACTTTCTTTTCTTGGGGTACGCCTTGAAAAGACTCTTTATGTATCGAAAGCGCTTCTTGAAGCCAAGTTCAGGGCCAAGACAATAAGTTTCCATTCCATCAGTATGCTCGGAAGCTGCTACCCAAAAGTTTCTTAGAAAATGATCTACAGGTTTTTTGACGAACCCTTTCAGACGATATTGAAAGGCCGCGTATTTTGCATGGTCCTCTGACCAGGAAGTGACGTAACCATGCTTGTGGAGGTCGTCGAAGATGAACGGCCACTTGTCGACGTAATCCCCACCCCTGAAATGAAAACGACGGTGTTGACCGCTGACCGGTAATAATGGTGAGCCTGGGGACAGTTGTGGTTAACCCAAAGATGGAGGTGGAATTAGCTAGCATGTGGTGGTAGAGGTGGTGGTAGTGGTGGTGGTGGTAGAGGTGGTGGTGGTAGTGGAAGTAGTGGTGGTAGTGGAAGTGGGTGGTGGTAGTGGTGGTGGTGGTAGTTGTGGTGGTGGTAGAGGTGGTGGTGGTGCTGGTAGAGGTAGTGGTAGTGGTGGTGGTGATCATGGTAGAGGTGGTGGTGGTGTTGGTAAAGGTGGTGGTGTGGTGGTAGTTGTGGTAGTGGTTGTGGGGTAGTTGTGTGGTAGTGGTGATCGTGGTAGAGGTGGTTGGTGGTAGAGGTTGTGGTAGTGGAAGTAGTGGTGGTAGTGGTGGTGGTTGTAAGTGGAGTGGTGTGGTAGTCGGTGGTGGTGTGTAGAGGTGGTGGTGGTGATGGTACTAGTTAGGGTGGTGGTGTCAGGTAGGTGTGGTGGTGTTGGTAAGTGGTGTGTTGGTAGAGGTGGTGGTGTTGCGAGGTGTTGGTGTTGGTAGAGGTGGTGTGTTTGTTAGGGTTGTGTTGGTGCTGGTGGTACGTGGAATTCGTGGTGGTAGTGGTGGTGGTGGTACGCCAGTGTCTGGTGGTGGTAGTGGTGGTAGTGGTGGTGGTAGTAGTGGTGATGGTGGTAGTAGTGAACATAGCAGTATTAGTCTTCCTAGTACTAGTATGCCCTAACAGTAGAAGCACCAGCACAACTAGTAGCCCCCTCCCCTCCCCCTCCCCTAATTACTAGCTTAAACCTACTTGGCTTTTCTTGCTTCAGGTAATTCTTCTTCAGACCTCCCAAGAAGCAGTGCAGTCATCGCAGGTGTCGTACCATCCCCTACTATACTGTACCCATTAAACAAGAACGACTCAAGTTCCTCCACCACAAACTTCCTGGTCAGCGGCATCTTGCGAACGAAATGCGATCTCGAAGTCGAATCAAAAGCGAGAATCAAGATGTTCAGTGGAATATCTGGTTCTGTTCCTTGTCGTGACGTCACTTCCCGTAAAGGAGATACCCCGATGTGAAAGTCTGTTTGTTTGTTGCCATGACGATCTCTGTATTTGACCCGAATTGCATCATGGTTAAGTGTCACTGTGTTTTTTGATCTTGTAAGTGTTCCGGTTCGGCCGATTCCATGACCGAAGTCGTTATTTTCTCGAGTTATAGTTTCATACGTCACTTCCTGTACGTCATTTCCTGGGAATGAGAAGAATTTACCAATAAAAGAATGAAATAGAAAAAAATTATCGAGAAACGAATGGATGGATGGTTGGAGGGATGGAGGGATGGACGGATGGACGGATTGACGGATGGACGGATTGACGGATGGACGGATTGACGGATTGACGGATGGACGGATGGACGGATGGACGGATGGACGGATGGACGGATGGACGGATGGACGGATGGACGGATGGATGGATGGACGGATGGACGGATGGATGGATGGACGAATGGATGGATGGATGGATGGATGGACGGACGGACGGACGGATGTTGGTCTGTTGCATCTGCACGAAAGGACATGGTTCGAGGACAAATGTTTTATTTTAGAAGCATGATACAAAATTTCTTATATTTTCAAAACTGGACGCAAAAATCGCCCGTGTGTTTACACGGGCCTTTAGTGAAGGTGAACGAGTAATGTCGACTTACCTTCAGTTATAAAAGTCAACGTACTTCCATCATATTGTGTAATTGACTTGCCCGGACATTCCAGGGTTTTCTTTTGTATCAGTCCCATGATTGTTTCATCGAAGGGATTCAGTTTAGGGATGTGACATGCAAGGTCTGAAACTTGATCTGATGCTGGTCCATCCTGTTTGGGAAGGGAACGAAGGGATTAGTACCTCATTACATTACCTAACTGTTCAACATGTCTAATTGAAGCCAACCGGTTGGCTCAGTTGGTTGAGCATCGGACTTTCGTTTCGAGTCCCGGCCGGACCAACACTCAGGGTCTTAAAATAACTGAGGAGAAAGTGCTGCCTTTGTAATTACATCTGCAAATGGTTAGACTTTCAAGTGGCTCGGATGACCACTTTAAATGGCGGTCCCGTCTCTCCACACACATCATTACTAACCAACATAGGAGGGACGTAAAAGAACCACTGAGGACATAAAAAAACCCTAGCAGTGACCACCCTCAGTGCCTACACTTCATACTAACCATCTCTCATGCTTGTAAATTGCACAAAAAGCAATCTGTCATTAACAACTCAATGTAAAGCGCCTTTGATTATATTCATATAGAAAAGGCACTAAATTCATAAATCATTACATTGCCCTATTTCACTATGACGTCACATCAAAACAATCTATTGTTTAAACACAAAGGATCATGGTCGTCGGAGGGGGTCAAATCAACGCAAATTCACCGAAAATTGTTCTAAAACCCGTATCAATCCACGAAGACAAGTAGAATAGCCAGCAAACTCTCAGAATATTTTTTAGTACATATTAACACATATTATATCTGAAAACCAGGCGATTTTAGATTAAACTGTTTCGCTAGGAGCAAATTTTGTTGAATTTTCTATTGGATTTGACGATTCTGTCCCGCACATAAACATGCAGTGACGTCATAGTGAAATAGGGCAATTGACGCCAACTATTTGTCGTTGTCGTTATTGTTACTTACAGCTATTTTCATGAACATGCGACCTCGGTGCTCTTGAGTTACACGCTGAAATTTGGTTTTCCGTCATTTGTCATCAATCAAACCTAATCAGTCGGTACCTTTCATATTTTTGACATATATTTGGCAGCGAAAAACCAAATTTCAGCGTTCATAATGACGATCGATTTTCACTCGTATTAACTGCTGATGACTCCGACTCCGATTGCGATTGCGATTGCGATTGCGATTGCGACTCCGATTCCGATTCCGATTCCGACTCCGATTCCGATTCCGACTCCGATGCAAGTGAAAACCAAGCTTCACGATTTTCTTGTTTTCTATCTTTCTTAGTTCTCCTACTCTCTCCTTTAAAAAATAAATAATAAAAAAATATCTTCCAAAATTACCTTCAAACTTGGAGCGCACTCTTCAATGACGACATGAACCAAATCAACGTAAGCTTTCTTCACATACAACTCGAATCCAAGTGAATATTTAGGACTCCCTTTGATGCTATTTTTTAGAATGATTAAGTTGATACCAGAATTATAGACGAATCCCTTGCATTTAGGTCCCATCCAGCTACACATAGCCTTCCCTTTTCTTGGAACACGGGCGTGGAGTTCAAGATAAAACGCGCATTTTCCTGGCACTTGTGATCTTTTGCAGGAGAAGTCGCCACCTAAAGGGAGGTCCATGTTTTCAATCTGAAAAAAAATTAAGACATTCATTTGATAGCCTGTGATGTGCAGTGATGTGAAATTTAGAAATATAGAAATATTCTAGGAATGTTCTATTGTTCTTTGACCAATCAGAATAGACCTTATTCGTGGTGTGACAATGTTTTCCCAAGTTCGGCGTGACAAACTTCTGGGGGAATGAAGAGCTATTGCTTTGAAACTCGTCGGGATATCATCGTTATTCCTTTCGTATCCTTTGGGATACTCATGAATGTTTCGAAGAGTAAAAACAAAAGAAAATGAATTCCCCTAGGAGGTTCGTCACGCTGAATTGGGAAAACATTGTCACACCACTAATAAGGTCTATTGGGTTTCAAACCACAAGATAACGGAAAGATAACAATAACGCTTCTGATTGGTTAATAAACATTCTTGAAATACTTCTAGGTGCCCATGGTTTTTCAATTGCCCTATTTCACTATGACGTCACATCAAAATAATCTATCGTTAAAACGCAAAGCATCATGGTCGTCGGAGGGGGTCAAATCAACGCAAATTCACCGAAAATTGTTCTAAAACCCGTATCAATCCACGAAGACAAGTAGAATAGCCAGCAAACGCTCAGAATATTTTTTAGTACATATTAACACATATTTTATCTGAAAACCAGGCCATTTTAGATTAAACGGTTTCGCTAGGAGCAAATTTTGTTGAATTTTCTATTGGATTTGGCGATTCTATCCCCATATAAACAAGCAGCAACGTCATAGTGAAATAGGGCAATTCGCACTGTAACTTCACATTACCTTTACAAAGGGAAGCCCCAGATAAGAATATAAAGCATATGATGAAACTAGAAGTACAAACAACACCATATAGAAATTTCTTTTTCTAGTTCTGAGGAAGCGTCGTCGTAGCACACTTATATTGAATAAACCCATTCTAAAGGACCTAAAAAATGATACAAAAAATATAATTATCTTAATTCACAAATCAATTTTTTGACAAACAGACGAAGAATAACAGGGCCAAGTTGTTCAAAGCTGGATTAGCACTAATCCAGGATTAACTCTATAGGTCTTATAAGCCTTTTCATAGTTTAAGAATCGATTCCACTGCGCATGCGATTTTATCCCGAATTTCTCACCTTCTTTTGTTTAATTAAGAACAAAAGAAGGTTTAGACAAAAGAAAGTGAGAAATTCGGGATAAATTCGCATGCGCAGTGGAGTCGATTCTTAAACTATGAAAAGGCTTATTGAGAGTTAACCCAGGATTAGCACTAATCGGGCTTTGAACAACTGGGCCCAGATGAATTGATAAATTCTGGAGTTTGAATTAGTGTTTTTGGTTCGCTCCTGATCATACCCACACTGGTATAAAGTACAATATTTAAAGAAAAAATATAAAAATCTGTGCAGATTCTATTGTTTAATTCCCTGCTAGCAGAGCCTATTTTCCTTTTGTTTTGGTTGAGAGAGAAAAATAGACTCTGCCGATGTAGGACGTTATTTCTGTCGCGCATGCGTGGCGTAACTTAGCAACGCTGTCATGATTTTGACAGCCGCTCTCGTCAAACATTGCTCATGCGCACTACATGTAATCGGTTAAAAACCGGTTTTAAAACTGATGTTGTTCGTCCACAATCGTGGACGACGGTGTATCAAAGGAAACGCTCTACATCGGCAGAGTCTCCCTCTTCCCCGCCTGAAAGAAGGGAGAGAAAGAGAAGAGAAACTGATAGCAGGGAAATTGTTTAAATACTGATTGGCTAATTTGTACGAAAATTTGCCTGGGGGTGACGAATTATGGAGTTCAAACTGTTTCTCGTCCACTCCTGATCATACCGACACATATAAAGTATAATAATAGCTAGCTTCTCAAGGGTAAAATGCTGATATTTTGCAGATTATTATTTAAATATTCAAACGTAATTGGCTAAATTCGCATGAGAATTTGTCTGGGTTACCTTGGTTGGCATTGTCCCCCTGTACATGTATTCTTCGTTAGCACGTAACGTCATCGCGGCCATGTTGGTATCATTTAACAAAAGATTTCTCATTAGCATCCATTGTTAACGGTACCACAATGGCCGCCATGTTTTTGTCTTTTAACTCTGTTGGGAATGCTTGCAACCCATCAATTAATAATAAGCTTAAAAAGCACAATTGTATTGTACAAAAACACTTCTGTGACGAAAGATATAACAGAACAATTGCAAGTTTCTTTTACGGTAATATTTTTGCATATTGTCAATCAATTAATGCCACTCGGCGTTGAAAATTAGTTAGTTGCATTTCGTGCTTCACCGCCTCCAAATAAAATTCGCTCGTGGGTTGGCGTTTTATTCGTAGAAGCTCCGTTTTGGCCCAAAGACACTAGAAGAGACGTTCTTTAATGTGATGCAGCTCACTTTTTGATTTGTTAGGTACCAGCAGAGATATTGGAGTCTAAATTTCGCGTAAAATTTGACCATCGATTGGATCACAAAAAAAGGATTTTGTGAGGCTAAATATAAGTGAAAATAAAATAGTTGATAAAAAATATGTATACATAAAAAATAAAAAAAATTGGTTGCTTTCCACGCCGTCTAGTGCTTATCGAAGTTGGCTTTCGATTCGTGCATAATTAGAATTAAGAATAATCAATATTTGAATCGATTTTTCAAAATTTCGTAAATTTTACAAAAATAAAATTGAGCTTGGACTTTTTGATCGTGTTTAGTGAAATACCCTATCTATAAAGGTTCTTTTGCTGAAATAAAATCAACTTTGATTTTTCCTAACTGTCTTTTAATTAACTGGCTTTTCAAGTACATCTAACGTCACGCGTGAACAGTTTCTGTTCAATTATTCAAAGATTGAAATAAATATTCATAAATTCAAACGATTATACATATCCTACGCTTCTTAGATTGTAATATTAATTTCAAGTTTTCAACACTTGCTATTCAATCATCAAATAATCAATACAAATTTCAAAAAGTTGCTTTATAGCCTTGTTGCCACAGTAACAATATTATAAGATGCTGTGTTTAAGTTTTTTTGAACACATGGTCAGACAATTAGTTCCCGACATACTGTCTGAAAATCGTTACGGGATTTATCGTATGCTGACTTTAAATTAGGAGTCTGTCTTCTCCGCAGCAATAATGATGGTGGGCGATTCGTGTAGAAAATTTATTCAATGAACACGGAAATAAGTTTTCTAATCTTCAATCGAATATTTCAAATAATTATTTCAGTCAAACATAAAATATTTTAAATTGAATCTGTTGTATATGGCCCGCCAAACCGGACAAAAATACTTGTATCAAATAGATAAGACTTATTTTGAGAAATATACGACTTATCGTAGAAATATATAAGTAATGATGAAAAGGTAAATTATACACCGTGAAAAGATGAAAAAACTTACTGACGTTTCGGACGCTAGTCCTTCGTCGGAGTAAAAGAGAAAGAAGTCGTAGAAATATATAACTTGTTTTAAGAAATATACGACTTGTTTATGAAATATGAAAGTTGTCGCGCTAAAATATACGACTTGCTGCTGAAACATTACCCTGGGCTCCAGAGGTTCTATTCGCTTTTCCCGGAACATTGAACGAGCATAGTAAATGCCGGAGCGAGAATGCAATACCCTCTGGGCCCCAGTGTACTGAAACATACGACTTGTTGCTGAAATATAAAACTTGTTGTCAAAATATAAAACTTCTTGTCAAAATACAAAACTTCTTGTCGAAATATATATATATATATATGTTGTCAAAATATAAAACTTCTTGTCGAAATATATATATACATATATATGTTGTCAAAATATAATACTTCTTGTCGAAATATTTATATATGTTGTCAAAATACAAAACTTCTTGTCGAAATATATATTTCGACAAGACGTTTTATATTTTGACAAGAAGTTTTATCTTTTGACAACAAGTTTTATATTTCAGCAACAATTCGTATGTTTCAGCAAGTAGTCGTATATTACAGCAACTAGTCGTATATTACAGCAACTAGTCGTATATTACAGCAACTAGTCGTATATTTCAGCAACTAGTCGTATATTACAGCAACTAGTCGTATATTACAGCAACTAGTCGTATATTACAGCAACTAGTCGTATATTACAGCAACTAGTCGTATATTTCAGCAACTAGTCGTATATTACAGCAACTAGTCATATATTACAGCAACTAGTCGTATATTACAGCAACTAGTCGTATATTTCAGCAACTAGTCGTATATTTCAGCAACTAGTCGTATATTTCAGCAACTAGTCGTATATTTCAGCAACTAGTCGTATATTTCAGCAACTAGTCGTATACTACAGTAACTAGTCGTATATTTCAGCAACTAGTCGTATATTACAGCAACTAGTCGTATATTACAGCAACTAGTCGTATATTACAGCAACTAGTCGTATATTTCAGCAACTAGTCGTATATTTCAGCAACTAGTCGTATATTACAGCAACAAGTCGTATATTTCAGCAACTAGTCGTATGTTTCAGCAACTAGTCATATATTACAGCAACTAGTCGTATATTACAGTAACTAGTCGTATATTTCAGCAAGTAGTCGTATATTACAGCAACTAGTCGTATATTTCAGCAACTAGTCGTATATTTCAGTAACTAGTCGTATATTTCAGCAACAAGTCGTATATTTCAGCAACTAGTCGTATATTTCAGCAACTAGTCGTATATTTCAGCAACTAGTCGTATTTTTCAGCAACAAGTCGTATATTACAGCAACTAGTCGTATATTACAGCAACTAGTCGTATATTTCAGCAACTAGTCGTATATTTCAGCAACTAGTCGTATATTACAGCAATTAGTCGTATGTTTCAGCAACAAGTCGTATATTACAGCAACTAGTCGTATATTTCAGCAACTAGTCGTATATTTCAGCAACTAGTCGTATATTACAGTAACTAGTCGTATATTTCAGCAACAAGTCGTATATTTCAGCAACTAGTCGTATATTTCAGCAACTAGTCGTATATTTCAGCAACTAGTCGTATTTTTCAGCAACAAGTCGTATATTACAGCAACTAGTCGTATATTACAGCAACTAGTCGTATATTTCAGCAACTAGTCGTATATTTCAGCAACTAGTCGTATGTTTCAGCAACAAGTCGTATATTACAGCAACTAGTCGTATATTACAGCAACTAGTCGTATATTTCAGCAACTAGTCGTATATTACAGCAACTAGTCGTATATTACAGCAACTAGTCGTATGTTTCAGCAACAAGTCGTATATTACAGCAACTAGTCGTATATTTCAGCAACTAGTCGTATGTTTCAGCAACAAGTCGTATATTACAACAACTAGTCGTATATTACAGCAACTAGTCGTATATTTTAGCGCCACAAGTTTCATATTTCATAAACAAGTCGTATATTTCTTAAAACAAGTTATATATTTATAAGTCTTATCTATTTGATACAAATATTTTTGTCCGGTTTGGCGCGGAACTTACATATTTGCGAATTTTGCAATATTCTTTAACAGTACTAATAAAAAAAAGTTCGCAATTTTCTTGATACCGTATTAAATTATTTTAAAATTACATTATATACTAGTAAAAAAAAGTTCGCAATTTTATCAATTTTCATAATTTGCGAATTCTGATACCGTATCATATTATATACTAGTAAAAAAAAGTTCGCAATTTTTTCAACTTTCATAATTTGCGAATTCTGATGCTGTATCATATTATATACTAGTAAAAAAAAAGTTCGCAATTTTTTCAACTTTCATAATTTGCGAATTCTGATGCTGTATCATATTATATACTAGTAAAAAAAAATTCGCAATTTTATCAATTTTCATAATTTGCGAACTCTGATACCGTATCATATTATATACTAATATATGACAGCATAGCATTTGTCCAAAAAAAACCCGATGCTTGAGATATATTTATGATTGGCTACGACCAATCCCGGGGGGAGGGGGGGGGGTACTACCACCCCAACTTGAGAAGGGGTGTGCCGCCTGGACCTCAAAACCCTGACCCTATCCCAGACCTAAAAATTTGATTTTACATACCCTATCCCAGGCTAAAACTAAGAATTATACACCCTATCCCAGACTAAAAGACGGAAAATACGGTTTTACAATGGATTGCAATCAATATTCACTAACGTGCTTATTGTTTTTGTGTCGTCAGAAAGCGTAGCCTATTCGCCAGACAAGAACGACCAAATCGTAACCAGACAAAATGTTAAAAAATGATACCCTACCCCAGACACAAAAGCCGAAAAACCATACCCTATGGGGCGGTACATACCCGTATAGCAAGTTATAGGGGAGTACACCCCCCCCACCCACCCCTCCACCGGGCGACCAATGAGTAATTTCCGCAGAAAATCATAATTTGCATGTAGGTGTTAAAACTAAGACATGACAAACTGATATACATTTCCTTTGTTTGAAGATTTGACACTCATACATCTCATAGTGCAGCACAGGATAAACGCCACCAAAAAGCATATGATACAGCATCAGAATTCGCAAATTATGAAAGTTGATAAAATTGCGAACTTTTTTTTACTAGTATATAATATGATACAGCATCAGAATTCGCAAACTATGAAAGTTGATAAAATTGCGAACTTTTTTTTACTAGTATATGATATGATACGGTTCGAAAATTCGCAAATTATGAAAGTTGATAAAATTGCGAACTTTTTTTTACTAGTATATAATATAATTTTAAATTAATTTAATACGGTATCAAGAAAATTGCGAACTTTTTTTTATTAGTACTGTTAAAGAATATTGCAAAATTCGCAAATATGTTAATTCCCGTCTTTAGTTTATATATTATCCAACGTGGCCGTGGTGTCTTTTGTTATTTCATTCTCTAAGGAGTGATGGGAAACCAGCAATATTAAGCTGCAGCATATTTCTTCGCCTTAGCTGCAGGGTTAATTTACAGTCAACGAACGTCACGCGTGAACAACCGTTCGTAGATGGTTGTTCACGCGTGACGTTCGTTGACTGTAAATTAACCCTGCAGCTAAGGCGAAGAAATATGCTGCAGCTTAATATTGCTGGTTTCCCATCACTCCTTAGAGAATGAAATAACAAAAGACACCACGGCCACGTTGGATAGTATATAAACTAAAGACTGAATCGCCGATTCTTGAGTTAAATTCTCAAGGGTTCAGACCGTTGTATACATGTTAAATTTATCCAGCATGGCGGCTATGAAAACCATCAATATATCTATGAGATTATTGGCCCATATAGTGGTGAATATGGCTGCCGTCACATGATTGTGTAAAAGACTTTCATGAAATCTTTTTAAAATAATCGTGAATTTGCAACGCGAAGCATTAATACTAGCTCCCCTCGAACAGTCACATTGCCATATTGTAATAACTTATAATAGATCTAGCTTTTAATACAATAAGTTTGTCTACCTACTCTTAAGAGAATACCAGTCGATATAATATAGAATCACAATATTATAGAATCACAATATAATAACCATTTGAAAAAAATTATTTCGCTTTCTCTGTCTGCTCTCAATGTTGATTCCCCGAGGATAAAACTAGAAAGTAACGCAATGAATTGCAATAGTTCCTAACATGGCTGTCGTCACATGATGGTACAAACTAAAGCCTTTCATGAAATCTTTTTTTCAAATAATCGTAAATTTGCAACGCGAAGCTTTACCCCCCTTGAACAGTCACATTGCCATATTGTAATAACTTATAATACAACTAGCTGTTAATACAATAAGTTTGTCGGTACCAGTTTTTCTACTTACCCTTAAGAGAATTTGCCATATTGTAATAACTTATAATACAACTAGCTGTTAATACAATAAGTTTGTCGGTACCAGCTTTTCTACTTACCCTTAAGAGAATTTCAGTCGATATAATATGGAATCAAAATATATTAATAACCATTTGTAAAAAATCGCTTCCTTTTCTCTGTCGGCTTTTAATGCTGATTCCCCGAGAATAAATCTGGAAAGAAACACAATGAAGATCGTTAAATAATGAGTGAGTCGAGTAGGTCGCGTGGGATACCACGAGGATAAATCGTACTTTTCTTCAAGGGTTTGGGGTAGATCGTAGTATTATCAATAAACGACAATGAAATTTTACCGTCTATTTTATTACCTTTTTTAACGTACTTCTCTTGCTAAAGCCCCTTTGATTAAATCCTCTATCGTAAAACATGACAGTGTAGACCTGGAGTAGGACGGTCTCTTGTTCGCAGTGGAGCATGGGTAAAAGCCTCATTTTATTGGAGGGTCCAACGTTGACTGGGTTCCCTGTGTTTTCGGGACCCGGAGGGGGTGGTCTGGGGATTTTTATCTCCCGACCAATAATCTAATTTGATTTTAAAATATCAATAGAAAATGCAATAAAAAATCTTGTAAATGCCTCTCAAAACACTAGAAATCGCACTTCCAAAGGTCTTAGTTAAAAACTTTTTCATGGGTTTTCGGCCTTTGGCGGTCGTTATTATTTTGAATTATATGTTATATTAGTATAATTTATAGACTTGAATATAGAGTTTCGCATGCTGTGACTGGTTGAGCAAGCAGTGATTCCGAGACGATATTTACTGCTTAAGTGGTGATTATGAGGATTCCAAAAGTTTGCCAGGGCTGAAGTAATACTAAAATGCTTTTTTATTCTGAATTTTTGTTTTTTCTCTTATAATTCAAGTTTAAAACAATAATTATTCACTACGGGCTTAGTGAATATGAGTAATGTTTATCTCGCTGCTCGAAGACTCACATCTTGGTAAATATTCACTGATAGTCAGTTCACCTTTCAGCGAATAATATGATTGTAAAATGTAATGAGTCAATATTGCAATAAGTTCATTTAAATTAATTAAAAATTTTATAATTTGATATCAATGTTTCATTTGCATGTGGATATATATTTATTTATTTTATTAGTAGATCCAGATTTGTGATCACTATAGGTTACCCAAGGGTAGTGAACATTGCATAAAAATTTATCAAATTATCAATAAAGAAAATTTGTAACCAAAAATAAAAAAAATTGTTTTAAAATTTTGTTGTAAAATTAAATTCATTGAAGGGATCGAAGGGGGATGGAAGAAAATCTGGTGGCACGCAGATTGGACCATGTCTTTCGGTCTTTTCTATTTTCACTTTTTGCTACCAAATTTACAAGTCTAACTCCCCTACCCGGGTGCCAGAGGCAGTGTGGGGCTTGGGGGCAAGGGAGAGAGAGGGAGGAGTGTGACCAGAGGCCCCTTCTCCCTTGCTTGTCCTAGTCCCCCCACCCCCCCCCCCCAAAACCACTTTTGAGAAAATCTTCTAAAAAACTGAAATATCTTACTCAAAAAACTTCTAGTCATTCTTTTCCTATATAAACTTTTGGCCCATAGAAACATATTCACAATATTAATCTTCTAGAATTAATTCAGTATAGCAGAAAGGAACTCAAAAAAAAAATTTTTTTTTGTAATGAGCCTTGCATTGCAGATAATTACTTTATGGCTGAGTATATTGGAAGAAGAAAATAAACTACAGGAATGAAGTTTACATTACTAATTTTCCTTCTTTTCTTCACTTTATTTCTTCAATTTTTTAGCTTCTGTGATTTTTCTTACAAAATTGAGTTGAAAAAGCTGATATATAAAAAAGCCATTACACATATAAAAAGCCATTACATATATAAAAACCAAATATATTTAAAAAGCCATTATATCATAATTGTGCAGTCACCCTTCCCCATGTCAGCCGGGGATAAAGATCACATTTTGACAAGTTTTCTCCACCCTCCCCTCCCCAACATTTACTGATTACTCTTTCCTACATGGATCAGTTCAGCTACTACTCCTCCCATTAGACCGAGGTAGTTGCGATTTTTTATTGCCTTCACTTGGTAATATCTGTTATGTATCAAATTGAGCTGATCCTCGCAGAATATGAAGCAACTTATGCAGCTGCAAATTGAAAGACTCAGAAAAAATTCTGAGTCTGTTATGTTAACTGCAAGTGCAAATGAATCATGCGATGCAAATGTTGAACATTGTACCTGCATGTGGGGGACAAGTTTTTTTAAACCATGTGACCGAAGTGCAGTCACGTTTTTATCAATTGGTGGTTAACTGAGAAAAGTAGCTCACAGCATCATGATCACATCTAGAGGGAGTATGTCCAGTATAGACATGAACCACATCTTTGAATTTGAAAAAAAAAAAATCTAAGGACGAGTAAACTTAGTTCAAATTACCCTATCTAGCCATGACATCACATGAAAACAATCAGTTTGTCAAATGTTTAGTACTAATCAACTCAACTGCAGGGTTAACTATAATTAAGTCTATATTAAGTCAAAATAAAACTTTTTACCGATACGGTACCGATTCCGTTAATTTTTTTAATCAATACATTATGGGATATGAGGGGGAAACTATTGGAAAATTTATAGAATGCACAGCAAACTGTAAGGATGTCTGTTTATAAAACTTTAGGCTTTTCGATGAGAAGCACATCTAAAAAGCAATTGAATTTGCTGGTAGTTGGAGCAATATGTAAAACATCAAGATTCAAATTATGTACTGTTTAATAAACTCGCAGACATGATCTGCGAGTTTATTGAACGACTTAAAAAACTCATGATGTATGTTCTCATATTGTACTGAATTCTTTACGAAATGAACCAAGTTTGATAGAGAAAATCCAAGTTCAAGTTTATGCAAATGAAGACGAATCTATATCAGATATAAAACCTCCTCCATGGTCATGATTTCTATTGTGTTTCCTTCATGAATTATTGAGTAACTTTATGCTTTATAAATTTTATAATTCTTGGGGTGCAAACAAATGACTCGAAATCCCTTAAGAAAAATCCCTTGAGGAAAAATGTAATATAATAATAAAACAGGCAGCGCGTTGGTTAATCTAATGAGAGGTTGGTACATTTTTTTCGTGCCACAACTGACCGTCTTTATCTCAAAGTCTCTCAAACATTCCTAAAGGATTGGTAATCCACATTTGACCAGGATGATGAAGAAGGATAGGACTTTGGTTGAGAGTATTTCTTGAACACAATCACTGCAGTGATAATAAAGGCGACGCCAAAACAAAACAGCACATTCGCGCCTGACATGCTGCCAAGATACTTCGTATGCACTTTGAAGACCGCGAAAACGAGAATGTATACCAATGCTGCAAGAAATATGAAGACAGAGCCGAGGACAACTAGTTGAATGCCTCTTCTACGCCAAAACGCTGCAAACTCTAGTCCTGTATCGACGTCTATACCATCTACAAACAGCCTGAAACGTCTATCTATTTTCCTCCACGACAGACTTTCATCCATAATATGAAAGTGGTGTCCTTCATGCACCCATTCGTATGTTCCTCCGGAAGAGCAGAGTGGACCACAAGGGGTGAAAGTCAGCCCATGATCTTGCAATTCTTTGCCGTTGACAAAGATCTGATAATCTTCTCTACAGCAGCCCACTTGTCGCTTGAGTTGGACCACGTATTGCTTGGATTCGAGCCCTATTTTCAGGTCTGTAGCCCATGTTGAAGTTGTCGTAAAGCAAGGCATCTCGATCGACTGGTTATTCTCTGATCATCATGCTCATGTCTTGTCTTGTTCGTCGTTACTTGGATGACGTCATAGTTTATTTTGAGACACTGGAGCACAGGTAGCCCAGGCTTACCGTTAGTGTTGAATAACTGAATCGATCGAGAGACAGCAGACAGACAGACACAGATTATATGGGTATCATATGGGTATTTTTGAATCCTCATTTTTACGCCTTAGAATAATTAAAATCAAATAAAACTCCCACCGTGTGTTGTTGATATATTGAACAGCCCCATGGCTTAATTACAGCTCATTTCGTTCGGGCTTAGATGACGCTTCCCCACCACACACTAAACCTGTGACGGGGCTACCTGTGCATGAGGAGCCCCGTGCCATTCATTTTGGTCACAGCAGGGGCACAGCGCGATTGCTTGCTTTATTACATCCATTTTGAAATCACAAGCAAATCCTGCAATTTGATTGGTTCCCTGCAGCAGTGATTTCAGCATAAATCGCACGATTTTGAGCTCTAAATTGCACGATTTTGCACATCAACTGATATGAACCAATCACAAGAGAGACATGTCATTTTCTAGCCAATTGTATCAAGGAATCCATCTGAGTGTTGGGCCACGGCTCAAAAAAAAATTTCTGAAGAACGATTTTACCGTCAAAAGTCGTAAAAAAAGACTGAAAAAGCCATAAAAAGGGCTTAAAAAGACCAACTAATCACTTAAAATTGTCAAAAGCATCTTTGTAAAGTAACTGCTTAAGTAAGTTGAAGATATTACAGCGAAAAGCAGTGGAGGAAAATGCAATCGGCATCTTTTGAATGTGACTTCTTGGCGATTGATCGTGGAAAGTGGTTTCCTTTCAATCTGTAAAGCATAACAACACATCGACGAAAATACAGTCATTAAAAGAAGTTTTTCTTAAGAAGAAGATTTTTGCTGAGCTACGTGACTTCTTAAGGACAACCGAAGGACTAAACAACCTTTGATTTTTGCTGTTTTCTCGGCACAAGTGTGATCTTAACATGTTGAACAGAAATCGTAAAAACACAAGCAGTGAGCATTGGCTGTATGGACAACAGCCAGTTCATTACAACCCCTTTTGGGCAGGATTGTTTTGCTATTTAATGTAAGTAAACGATTCTTAATACATGTAATGCCTTTTGGTCCTATATAAATTCATTTTAGTTTTGGATTGAAAGTGTTGGTTTTCAAAATGAGAATCATTGCTCGATCAGTATAAACAAGTTCTCTTGACAGCATGTTTGAATCGACTGCTTGTAGATTGTAAGTCATGTCGGTTTAACTGGAAAAAACGTCTTTTTCAAAAAAGATTTCAAAATGGATATAATAAAGTGGTAATTGAACTTCGTGTCGTGCAATTTTGGTCTGAAATCAAACTTGCAATTACAAATCGCACTCCCGCTACGCGGTCGTGCGATTTTGTAATCGCGCGTTTGATTTCAGACCAAATTGCACTCCACTCAGTTCAATTACCATTATAAGGCAATCCAGGTGTTAATTAGCTTACGTCTGATCCAATAGCAAGGACCGTAGTGATTGATGGGTATTAGACTCTTGTGTTAAAAACAAAATGGCGGAGTTGTACACTGTATAATATCTGTCATTAGTTTTCTTTTCGAAGTAACTGGATTATACTTTATTTGGAATATGGCTTTTTTCGGCGGGCTTTACGAAATGTGCTACCAGTACTTCACTGATCGCTCCTTCCAGCGCGTAGAGCTCGTAAGAGCTCACAATGTAATGCGTTATGGCTCGATCATCGATCATTTTTCGTCAAGTTTTCTCAGCAAAGCTGGATTCATCGACAGCTTGGTATGCTCTAACTACTGAGAACTGTATTGGCTCTCCAAGAAAGGCATCCTTATCGAGTTTCTTTCGAGTATTTCCCAATGAAATATCGAAAATTAAGCTCTGTGATCTGGTCACTCGTGATGGAAGCACGGTACAATCTTGCTGGTTCTTCCATGAGAATTCCAACAAAGTCAGAGTCGACGAAGTTTACGTCGCTACTGCATTTGGCATTATCGGAAATCTTTTTAATCGAAGGCAGATAACCGAAGTAAATACGATCCTCCATCCAAAAATCCAGGCAGCGATACGATCTATCGATCTTGAGGACTCGATTCTCCCGCCAGAAGTTGTCCCGCCAAACGTTATCCCGCCAAAAGTTATCCCTCCAAGTTCAAAATATACCTCGTCTAGCCTGTCATATGCAGAACAGCACAGTCTTCCCTTTTTCAATGAATCTTTCGAAGAGGTAGAAAACTCAGAGGTGACAGGACGTGTGAAACGAAGGAAAACTCGAGCAAAGTCAAACTTCATTATGAAGAAGGTTTCTGATCTCTGCTCGAGTCAGAAGGAATCCCTGGCGTCAGTGCTGGCTAGATGCTGCACTGACGATCCCCAGTCAAGGCCGTCCTTTGCAAGAGAAACCATTTGCCAGGTAATGGACGAGGTTGCTGAGAAAAAGGGAGTAAAAAGAGCATTCGAAGAGCTCATCTCGGACGACCTCTGGGACCAGCGAGTTGCCGAGATGAGAATGCCAGATTGGCAGTTATTGTTTTTAAAAGTCCAGGCGAAAATTTCAGATGCAAACTGGCAATCTATAATCAATTTTACGAAATTGGGAAGGAAAGTAAGTACTGATGCCTTATGATCATGTGGATTTTTGATGTGTTATTTATTTTGTTATCATAATATTGTGTTCTTCCCACCCCTAAACTGTTAGGTTTCGATATGAATCTATAAGGTCACATTTTGCCCATGGCTTAATGAATTATTATGTTTGGTTTTAGGGAAGCTCCAATATATGCATTCTTCCGATCAAGAATCATATGAAGGCCTTACGTTCTTCGATATTTGGTGTCGCTAAACAGATAATGTTAATTCGAGAAGTACCAGATTCTCTTCCTGGGTATCAAGTCAGCCTTGAACAGGCTATTGTGTGGAGTGCTAGGGAGCAGAGACTCCATGGTACCCAAAGTGAAGTTCTGGAATTCCACCTGAAATTAGATGGACGTCCACTTTTTGGTAATTGAGTATCATTATTAGCTTTGAAAGTTTATATTAAATTATATCTTGTATTATTTTGCTTCGAATTTTGTTTTTGGTTTAATTTGTCCAATTGCTTTACTTTGTTTTTATTTACTTTGTGTTGTCTTTTTACCCTTTTTTTTGCTTTTGTCTATTTCCAAACTTTCCCCTCTTAAATGCTTTTTTTAACCAATTTACTGCTAACCTTTGTTAAAATAAACTTGTTTTGAATTTTTTATTGTATCTAAATTGCATATAGGTAAAGATCAAGTAAGTGTTGGCATTGTACCTGGCAACCATCCTTACCTTTCTTCTCAAAGTGCCCTGACAGTCCGCCCATTAGCCATAGCCAATATTGAAGAAAGCAGGTACGATATTATTAATATGGACTTTTAATTTAATATTGAAGGAGTGTACTCAAAGTCATTACTGCTTTCTCATTATTAGGAAAGAAATTAAAGTCCTGGTAAGAGACATTAACAGGCAAAAAGATGTGATCAAGAGAAATGGCATTGTTGTTGATGGGAAACTTTTGCAAGTTAAATTTAAAGGTAAATTTTTTGTTAATTATTATTATTCGTGCTTTTGATATAAATTTATTTCGTGTTAATTTGGTTCCTAAAAGACAACAACAGAAACCCTATACCGACGCTGTGTTTTGCTAGAATCATGTGACTACAAATTCAGTCTTTTAGTAATTTGAAAATTGGCTTTGAACTCATAATCATTAAAAGAATGTGTTAAAATCTTTAAGTAGTCTGATTTGTAAAAGCAAGGGCCATGTACAATGTGTCTTTGTATGTGATTAAGTGATTCTTATAATACTTATAGTACATGTTTCCTTATATCTCCCAACAGTGATTATTGACTATAAAGCATTTTGCCTGTTGCTGTGCAAGAAAGATGATGAAAACTTTCGACTTGGTGGCAAAGGATTTGGTGAATTCTGCATGTTTTGTCATGCACTAAGGGTATGTGAAGTATAAATATTCTAGTACATTATATTATTAACAATGTACCCTAGTAGAATAGGTTTAATCATTGAATCACTGAAATCTGAAAGTATTTTGGATATTCCACATAATTGGTTAAAGCTAGCAAATGAAAGTATACACCGTTGTGGCCTTTTATCTAATGCTCGGGATTGTTCATTCTTTAGTTGACTTAGAATATGATAACACCCATGAGTGATTTGTACTATTGTTTCATTTTGGAATTTTACTTAATTCACAGAGCAATTATTGTAAGCACTCATTTATTAATAACAAATTATTCAATTCTTTGTGTCTTTTTGGATTAATTAGTTATGTGCTGAGTGCAACCTTGGGTCACATCAAGTTTGTTTGAAGCACTTTGCCATGACCAAAGCTAATATTGGAGGGTAGGTTTCTTAGTAGATTGATGGTATAATTTACTACTTTATCCATACAGTATTCTTGTCTAATCAGTGTAATGCAGTGTTTATTTCATTATTCTATTTTTTTTTTTTCTGTGTAAAAAAAGTAGAATAAAGAATAAGTGTCTGTTACTGGTTAATACACACTTATGCTAATCTTAAGTATTTAGAATTATGATAAAGAAGTATCTGCAAGTGGTTTTAAATGTTTTTAATTTTTCTAGCTTCACAGGGATTAGAGATGACCTCACCCTTTTATTGGACGAAAACATGACAGCTGTTAATATTTGTGCATTACACTGTGAACTACGAAATATGGAACAGCTTCTTGCTTCCCTTGGTTTATTCTGTCACAAGATTGGTTCATTAGCTGAGTGCAATGCTGCCCTTAAAGAATATGGTCCTCAAACCATGAAAAAAGACAGGATTCGTATCAGTACAAAACCAGGACAGGAAACAATGGTTGAGAAGCACAATGTCAAAGTTGCATCATTTTCAGGTTTTTACAACTAAATATAATCATTAAATATGGCTTAAGTTCTTATCGGAAGCCTTACTTACTAGTAAAAATTAGAAAAGAAACCTGCATGCCTCTTCTAAAAGTTTTTGCCAAAGTGTGTTGTTGAGCTTTTGCTATGTGGTTATTTTTGACAGCTGTTGTACTCAAGACATATGATAGATATTGGCCTCTATAACTACCAAATACACTGAATCCCATTCACCAGTCTGATTATACACTAAGTAACAAAATTGTTGCTCTTCCTATAACAAAGTCATTCACTTATTCATTAAAAAAGAAACTGTCAGTAATCACTACAATGGCATTCTTTTATTTTTTTTAAATAGGGCCTACCGAGAGAAAATTCCTTCAAAATTCGACTGTCATTGTTGAAAGATCATTGCCCCTGCCAAAGCTGAAAGAACATTTCAGAGATGTTGAAGCTGCCAAGTTGTTTGTACTGAACAAGATAACATTCTATCAAGAGCGTGTCTTGGTATTTGATTTGGATTTGATGTTACTTTTTTATTTTCATTTATTCATCTACCATTCATATGGTTTTTCTAATTTTTTCTGGTCCATCTTTTAGTATTTTCAAGCTTTGAAAGACAATGAAAAGTTTGTACGGGACTTTGGCACTCATCAAGAGGAGATCAATATCAAAGATCAAGGTATATGTAATTGCCAAAAATATATTAACTGAAACTCATGTAGCTGTTAGCAAACCAATTCTTACTATTGCACTTTTTTATTTTATTTGCAAGCTGTTGGCAAGAGAATTGATGAGCTGCTAAAGTCATGGAAAGAGAAGGTTGATGATGTGTCCAACAAATTCACTGAGGCATTGAAGCACAACACAAGTTCTAGAAAGAAGCCCAAGAAAAAGAAAAGATTGCAGGCTTATGAAGAAAATGATGTTTTAGGAACTCTTGCTGCTGACCTTGCTCTGGAATGTTATATAAAGGTAACATATAGTACATACATATGATAATGCAGTAGCCCATACTTAGCTAAGTTATTTTAGGCTTTGTACATGTATGTTGCACAAAAATGTTTCAGTACAATTTGCAAGCAGGGAGGTATAATTTCCTTTAACCCGGGATTATCAAATTATAAAGACTATGAGGATGCAAGCCTTGAAATGATCTTATACTGTAAGGTCATGTGTGTCAATGAAGGTTAACTAAAAATAAACCAAGATAGAATGGTTGTGCTCACTGAAATCCACTTACTTTTTATCAAAAGCTTAGATAATTGCTTTTCAAAACAAGCTGTTGTACTCTTACTCTGCCTGTGGGGTGTTGTATTTGAAATTTCTTCCAAAGTCTTATTATTTGTTTGTTATGTTTAAATAAATTGTATATAAATGTGTATTATTTTTTAGGTCTTTTCTGGTTGGAATGATATTGCCTTAGTAATGAGAAAGAAATTGTTCAAGAAAGATGAGGAACATTTAATTGACTTATTCGACATTCAGGTATTCTGCACACTGCAAGTTTGATATTACAAAATGGGCATACTAAATAAATATATTCTGTTATATTATTTTGTTCATCACAGTGTAAAGAATGGGGATTTCTCCTACGGGAGGTCTTTGGTTTGAAGCTTGGGACAGGAGATTATGGGCACATGGCCATTGAGCATGCCTCAATGCTCCTGAGAAACCATCAATCTATTGGTGCCATGTCAACTCAGGGCTTTGAATCAAGCCACAAAGTACACAGGCAACTCTATTTGAGAGCAACATCCCATGATGTTTCAGATGGCATATCATCAAGTAAGGGGACAAATAAAAAGCTAAGAGCAGCCATCAAAGATATAATAAAAGTTATGAAGCATGACAGCAATCATTCATTTAGTCATTTTGATCCTAAAATGTGCAAGATGATTTCTGACATAAAGTGGAACAGAGTTGAGCATTAATTTTGAAAATAGACTATGGGAAATAGCCATTTTGAAAATTAACTCTAGTCAGTGTTGTGTAAAGTACATATTCAAGTTTGTTTTCAATTTATGTTGTAAGTGACATTTATTTATCAAACACCCAAATTGGTTTTCTAATTTTTGATGACATGAATTATGCAGGAGAAAAATTAAATGATCTATTTTACAAACTGTTCATGTATGGAGTTAAACAAAAAAATCCTAGAAATTTAAATTATCTCCAAGTAGCAACTGCTGCTGCCATACAGGGTTGTCATATATCATGAAATATTTTTGAAAGTGTTTAACAAATTAGTGTCATGTGCTTATTTTGAGATAGTCGTTTTATTTATTTTACAGTTGATCAAATACTGACACACCAGTATGCTGAATATTTTCTCTTCCTGAGATTGTCCTTTCGCAAAGCACTAGAGTGTTTGAATAAAAGTAAGTATTTAAAGTGGAAGATTATTTGAAAGAGTGATTGTATTATAAATATATTGTTTTTTATTTGTTTGAAGGCTCAGCTTTTCACTTTTCTGGATGTTACTGGTCCCTAAAGCTGGGCTCTGAAAAGAAGAAGATGTGGACGAGTGAAGATATTTGGTGGATGTCACAAATGGATAGTTTGTTGACCTTGATTTTTGGGGTGGATTACCCAAGATATGCATATCAAAAGGCAAAGTCTCCCAGTGGAAGCGTGAGAAATGGAGCATGCATTGTTCAAGAGGAAGATGTACCTTCCTATAAGTATGTGCATAATGAATGGGAAAAGTCATACCAACAAAGATTGCAAGAGTATAAGTCCCAATATGCATCACCCCAGAATCCTGGTCAGAGTCCCAGTCAACATGCAGCTCCACCTTCTCCAGTGTCACGCCAGAGTTCCAGCCAACACGCAGCTCCACCTCCTCCAGTGTCCACAACCACACTAAGCTAAACTAACCCACTCGAGTTATTGTGTAGAATTCCTGGTCTAACTCGTGGACAACTTGCTTCCCTCAACATTCCACCAGTGACATATATCAAAGATTCTGATATCACACTTGTACAAAATATCCAGTGTAACAATCTTAAAGACCCTTTTTCCTTAATCTGCCGTCCTTCTGAAGCTGTAGTGGACAGGGCTCTAAAGTTGCTACGTGACCATGTACACAGTGGTGGTATTATAGGAGCTGATGACAATCATTCATTTGTTAGCTTGGGAACATTTGGTACTTTTACTGGTGAGGCACTGGAAGTAATTAAATTATTTTGTTTCGCAGCTGAGATCAAACAAAAAGTCAGAGAAGAGCTTACATGGCTGGGTAGGGAAGACTCGGTTGTTAGAGAGACATTGCTGTCACTTCGTCCGCAGGAGGAGTTTCTTAATGTTAATGGCTTTCTAATGGATGCAAAAGATCTTAGTAACCTGGCTTGCGAGCGCTATGTAGATGGCTACACCATTGACATGTCATGTATGCTCTTTCTAAAGAAAAGCATACATGCATCAAGTATAGCATATCTTCCAAGCCACACATTTACCTGGGCAACAGCAGATCATGAGTTTCTTCTTAAGAAGCTGACTCCAATTATCAGCTTCCAGAGCACAAGTAAACTAGAGAAAGTGATTTGCCCTGTGCATGTTGGAGGGTGCCACTGGAGGATTTTATGCCTTGACTTTTCACAGGAAATCGCATACTATGATGATGGCATGCACATGGAACCACCAACCAACATATCAGCTGCTGTGACAAAGATAATGAAGGTTCTAACATGTCTTAGGCCTTCTATGTCATCCATTTTATGGTCTGGTGGAAAAGTGCCATTCCAAAGATTTGGAATGCCAAAGCAGCCAAGCTCAGGGGAAGGCAGCTCAAGTTGTGGCATTGGAGTCATCTTTGCAGCCAGAGATATCATTGAATACAGGCGGCCAGGTATTCCTAGTTTTAGTTGGTCTTTTAGTGATAGCTCAAAACTCAGGAAGAGAATCATAAATGAACTGATTTCTGCAAGAATTCATGCCAGTGGTCAATAGAATTTATTTTTTTTAGTAAGGCAACCACAATATTTTACATTGCACTCCATATATCTGTGAAATAATTAATGACCAACTATTTTGTTAAATAAGTAGAGTTTGCTAGAGCATGATCCAAACAAAGGCAAGTAGTGGTATTTGCTTTTGTATCTAGTGTTCTGCTCAATGAATATCCACAATTTTGTAAAAGCTAAACAAAAAATTGGTTTTGTCTTTCAGATATGTGGCACATACTCTAAAACTACATAAAACATGTATTTTGTTGTCAAAATGTGAGGAATTCATAGCTGTTTTAGCTTTTTATGAAATGTGTTTATACAAATGATGCAATTTATAGCAAATATATATAGGCATCTTAGAATGTACATATGTAAATACCATTGGTACTTTAAAATAATATTTTCAGGTAACTTTTTCAAAGCCTAAGTTTAATATCTGATAAATATTTGTCATTGAAAATTGTCATGATACTGTTGTCCTAAGTGCTGTTTGGCAACGGAAACACTTGGGTGACACGCCTGTGATTCTGTGATACAGATTTCATGACATGCTTCCATGAAATAATATTTTCAGGTTTTTCAAAGCCTAAGTTTAATATCTGATAAATATTTGTCATTGAAAATTGTCATGATACTGTTGTCCTAAGTGCTGTTTGGCAACGGAAACACTTGGGTGACACGCCTGTGATTCTGTGATACAGATTTCATGACATGCTTCCATGAAATAATATTTTTTTCAGTGATTATGAAAAAAGGGCCTTATAAAAAGTCTTCAGGATCTAACTACCAACCATTGCATAGAAAGTAGGCATATACAGCAATCTATGGGTGCAAAAAAGTAAAAGAGCCACAAGGCTAAATATTTAGTCAATTTAGACTTATAAATAATAACCTACTGAGCATGATTTCTCAGTGGATACTAAATAATTTACCATAATAATTTCAATAAAGGTTGCCATTGCCAAAAGTAAAAAGCTGAAAACCACAAAATCTCAGCTGCCAGGGCTTCAGACCAGACAACCTATTTCAGTATGCAGTACATGTATAAGAACCATTTTAGCTCAACTTGAAAAAAAGGTAGTTCTTTTATGTGGGTTCCAAACATATGTAGCAATTATGTATTTTAAAAGTCACTTTTTTCAATGAACATTCTGACAATTAGTCTTCCATGGCTCGTAAAACTGTACAGATTTGGCCACCAGATTAATTCTATTTCTCTGGTGGCTCTGCCCTGACCATAGCCGACCACCAGAGACGACTTAGAAGAAGCCCTTTTTCTTAGTACTCTTGGAATACTTGCTTTCGCTTTAGCTTGCTTGATTAAATCATCAGCAGTGAGCTCAATACTGCTTTCATGACATTCACTGTTCCCAGAAAAAATCACTTTGTCTTTAACTTCAACAAGGCCTTGTTCTTCCAATGCAATAAAAAAAGAATCTGAATCGAAGAGCTTGTATGAAATTTTCTGAGAGGCTGTCTTGTATGCGGGCTGTCCACAGTGCGACCTGTTTTGAACAGAGTTGACCTGTGCATTTAAGGTAAAAATCAAGTGCTGGAAGAAAGGCGTTGGAACTTGATGCGAGTCAATTCTGACCCATCGCCCTGAAATTAAAGATAAGTGTAAATCAGCCAAAGCTAACAATAATAAATAAGTTTATATGTTTTATAGTAATATAGCGAAGGTATGGTGGCTATTAAGATATCGGGAAATTTGAAATATGAAACTATTAAAAGCACCGTGCAGCATTCGCGTCCTTGTGTTATCAGATTTCCAACAGAGTCAAGTAAATACTTATTCAATGCTTGGGTGGTTTTATTGAATCTGAATAACCGTTGGGCTTTACTGAGACAACCCAAGACTAGCTATATTTGATATCAAAATAAGTCTATTAGTGAAACCGTGACGTCGTCGTTGACAATCCCGTTTTTTTAATTTAAACATATTTTATCGATACAATCCCGTTTTGCTTAGTGACCTTTTACACTTTAGGAAATAACCTTTGAAATTAAAAGAAGTATAGCCTACCTGGTAGACGGGGATGAAATAAGGAGTTCATTCTCTCCACTAAACCAGCAAGCCAAACTTTGTAGTTTTCAAAATTACAACTTGCCGACAAATCTTTGGACTCCGGAAGTGAAGCAATCGTGGAATCCTTGCAGTCTTTAAATACTGGCACAATGTTTTCCCACTCGGTTCCTGGGTGTTTAAGAACGAAGTGTTTCTTTAAGGTGGAGAAACTCTTGAAATTCTTAAGGCAAAAACCACACTTAATTACATACGTTGTGGCCATAACTTCTACAGTGAGTACAAATCAGCAGTATGCAATGGCAATAGTGTATCATGTCACATTCCGTCATATCCGCAACACAATTTTTCTGAGTGGGGGAGGGGTAGGCCAATGATTATCATAACGTCAGTTTTAAAATTTTTGGAGCAAACCTACTTTTCAAGAACTTTTCTCTCCTTTAGCTTATAATTCTATTTGATTTTTATTAATTGATTGCATATTGGTATTTATTGTTTGATTCCTTTTATTTTTGGCTTGGTTCTTTTGTACTCGTAGGGAGGGGGGAGAGGAATATTCAGACTCAGTTACCACGCATTTCATTCCGTCAGTGGTATATCGTTGGATCATTTAATTATAATTCGCGGGCCATGCCTTAGCCATGTCTGAAACAAGCTCTCGAAAATCCTCGCGATATTATTCAAGACCGCACACGAAAGAAGAAAGGAAGAAGCAGAAAAGGGAGAGACAGAAGAAGATAAATACAGAATTACGTCTTAAGAAGAGAGAAGAGCGACGACACAAGAGGATCAAATTGGATTGTCCATTAGACGGCGAATTTGAAGAGGGCCCTTTAACAAACCGTCGTGAAAAGCCCATTTCTGTACCCACATTGATTGCCAACGTTAATGAAAGTCATGTTGCTAATGAACATAAACAAGGGAAGGTCGATAGACCGAAAACGTCAGATCAAGCCACCACGTGCTCAAATAAACATTCCAAGAAAGATAGTACAAGTAGAGCAAAAAGTGAAGGATCGAGTTTGGAATCAAAGTTTGGAAATTACAGCAGAGGGAAACAAATGGTGACGCTGGCAAAAAAAATAGGGGGAAACTCATCTATTGAATCTGCTGCCTTTCAAAAACCTTCAGGTTGTATATACTTAGCGCGACAGCATTGCCCTTCGTATAATAAACGCCTTAGGAAGGACAATATTTCGGTGACAATACCAGTAAGAGAAGTTGATTATCGATTGATCTCGAAATGTTCAGATATCCCTGTAGGAAGTGGAAGTTTTGGAACCTGTTATCTTGCTCATTATCGCAACATAAAAGTGGCAGTAAAAGAAATGAAAAAGCGAAACCATTCTTTAACAGAAAAAGAGCGGTGCAGAAAGGAAGTGCTGCATGAGGCCAAAGTACTACATGCACTTGGGGATCATCCCAATTTGCCTCTTCTTTTGGGAATTTGCTCGGTCAAAGAGCCTTATTGCCTGGTACTGCAATTTCACGGAACCGAGAGGGAAAACCTAACTCTGGAGAAAGCCATTTATAACAAACTTATGAAGAAGACTCAAGTTGTTCAAGTGTTTCGCGATATTTGTCGCGCTCTTCAATATGTGCACGGAAGGGAATACCTCCACAACGATATCAAATCTAACAATGTTCTTCTCCAGCCCATTGGTGAAACATATCAACCAATTTTAATTGACTTCGGTAAAAGTAAGCTAATTGAGCAGGGAGAGAAACGTATCAGAAGTCAAAATGCAAGTTATTTGGCACCGGAAGTTGTGCAAGGACAAAGAGAAACCATTGCAAGCGATATTTTTTCATTTGGTAAAATGCTGCAGTTAGCTGTCTCTCGCCGAAGTTTTAGAGCGTCCTTTGAAAACCTAGTGACAAAAATAACATCAAATAACCCAAATGAAAGACCCTCAACGGAAGAAATAAATGTTTCGCTGGGCAGTCTTACAGAATAGGAGTAATTCTAGATACTGAGTACTCATTTCGTTATTCGTTTGTAAGTACAATGTTTAATCAATATTATATGCTGGTTTATATGCAGGATGTAGTATCGGGTTCACAAAAAGATATGTAAGTGCTGACATTTAATAAACATATTTCATTGAGATACCCTGTCGGGCTTTATTAAGTTTGCAACACCTTCGAACCACAAGAATGCGAACTTGCGGTCGATTTGCGAGGCCTTCAAATCCTTGCAAAACCAGATTGAACGGGCCGGGGCTCGTCATGCTGGAGACGAGACAAATCAGCACTGGCAACCCAAGCTCACTATATTCATAAGAGAATGTATGTCGACAAGAGAAAATGAACTATTAAAGAGAAGGAATCTCTGGTATTTTTGCTTGTAGCCATCATAGGCACCGTTTGATGCTATCTGTAGGATCATATTTGCCAAATATCAAGCTGATGGAGGAGTAGAGTACGATTTGTGTATCGAAACAGCATACTGTGCACACTCTATGTTGTTTGCTCACGTCTTTTTAAAAAAACGCACGAGAAAACCTGATGAGCAAATAGAGTAGAGTGCGCAGAAAAACAAAAGATCAAATGAATTATTCTTAAAATAGCATGAATGATTCTAAAAATAGCATCAAAGATTCTAAAAATAGCATCGAAGAGTGCTAATGATGGGGAGCGGGGATTCCTTTTGTGCCGATGACCCTCCCCTCTTAGACCCCCTACCCCTCCCCCCTCCCAATACGACAAAGTACCTTCTTAAGCGCGGTTAACTATGAGAACAATAATTTTGCCGAGAGGCGGTTAAAAATGAAAGATATTTTATGGGGAAACGCGTCGCCGAAGTGGAGTTGGCCGTAGGGAAACTATACGTCTCGGAAAAGGAAGAAAAAGTAGTTTGGCAAAAATAGATAATTTTAAATAAATTCTTAAAAATGAAAAAGATGAAAAAACAATTGTCAGTGTTTCATAATCATTTATTTGATTTCGAGATCATCCAAAATGTAAAAAAATTGCCGTTAAATTTACTTTTTTTTTTTTTTTTTTTTTTTTGTATTACCATTATCCAAGACCGTTTTTCATTCTTCATAAAGAAAAAATAAAACCTTCTTTAACTCTGCTCTACTTTCACTCTTGAAAACGACGCCGGGAGGGCGTCGAGAAGTCGAGTACAGGGGCGGCGGAAGCGGGGGGGGGGGGGGGGGGGGGGGCCGGGGGGCACTGGCTCCCCCAGAATATAATGCCTCACACACACAAAAAAAAAAACGCATGAGATTTGGTTATGATTACCATTATTTATTATTTTGATATTACATAATTTTCTGTATCTAAAAAATATGCGATATATCTAGCGACGACTTGCATCATTTTTGTGTCTCTCAGCACAATTGCAAGTGATTTAATGCGCGCAAAATGTTACTGATTGAAATATCACACATACACGTTTGTAATCAAGCTAAACAGGGAGGGGGGGTGGGGTCATTTCAAGGTACCGTGAAATATTGGAGTGCCCCCCCAAACTTTTTCAGCTTCCGCCGCCCCTGGAGTACACTAGTCTTTAAATTCTACTGTAAAAACGTTCATTATCTATTAAAAAATCTATGTACTGTTAGAAAGGAGCAATAACCTTTTTTTCTGATTCAGGATCCTTTCGCATCTCTGAACGAATAGATTGTACTTCTTGTTTTAAAATCTGAATAATTCTTGTTAAGCACAGTAAGTTGATCCAGAAGTTGTTTCATCAATATTGAGGTATGGTCCACTTTATCGTGAGAGACGTGTTTCAAGTAGCGTTGCTATATTGAGCGAAAACAAATACATTAATTTAATAGACTAGAGCGCATGTAGTAAAACCATGAAATAAAAACAAAGTTGCATCATACTGGAAAATAGTATATTATGGAGATCTATAAGCCATTCCGTCGAGGGTGAAGAAAAAACTGGGTCGAATTGGAATTTGTTTACACATAGGCCCCGTCCACACGTATCCGGGAATTTTTGTATCCGCAATTGTTTTTTTGCGGATACGGGTTGCGTCCACACGTGTCCGAAAATTTTTGTGACCGTATCCGGAAACTCTACGAAAACGGACACGTGTGGACGGTGAAAAACGATTCGAATACGCTGCGTGTGGACGCAAACATTTTCGTATCCGCAAAAAATAATTTGCGGACACAAAAATTTCCGGATACGTGTGAACGGAGCCATAATAGGTATCAACTCATTAATATGTAAAGAGCTATATTATTTATCCTTAACAAATTTAGACAGTTGCTATTATATGTGCATGTAAAAATCCTCAAATTTAAAAAAAAAAAAAAAATCTAAAGTATGCCCTTATTGGGGTGTAACTCATTAATATGTAAATAATGTTGTTATTTGTTTAAAAAAGTCACTGTAAAAATGTTGCTATGGTAAATAAATAATTCATTAAAAAATAAAATTAAAATAAATAAATAAATGAATAGAAAAAAATGTTCCGCCCCAAGGGGCGAGGTCAAAACAGTCGTCCAAAATAGGGACCCGATTTTATGAATGAAGGTGGTGGGTACCGGTACATACCCCCCACCCCCAACAGAAACCTGTTCAAATGCTTGATACTGGGGGGTCTGTAGTGGCAATTTCTATACACAAATATGTTCTTTAGTATACATGCAGACAGACAGTCCATTCATTTCTGTGATTTGGCTTTTAGTTTTGGAAATATTTGGGGTCAAAATCTAAGATTTCACTTCTAGAGGTGGTGGGTTCCGGGTAACACCACCCCTCCCCCCTAAATCGGGTACCGTGAGATGACAATTGTTTTGCCCTCATCCCTAAAGAGGTGGGTATATCCCCTACCTTGAATCTCACACTAATTTCCTGGGATCCAATGCTAACAAATGCATAAAGCCTTTTTGCATTTGAATTGCCGTTTTCTATAGTCCCTTCACCAATCTTTCTTCCATTCAATGTGAACAGGATGTAAAGATCGTCGTTGCTTTCTCTTCCGTAAAGCAGTTCACAGCCAAGAAGGTCTCCTCTGTCGGCCATTTCTGGGAGGTGATCTATTTCTGAAAAAAAAAATCATTTGACTAAAAATCCAATCTCGTATCCAGAGCCTGCGTTTCTTCTGGCCTGCGGCGAAGTACGAGTGCTCTGGCATAATCCATTTTTTGAGACCAGGATTTCTTGGACTTCCGGTATAAGAGCGTATACGTTAAAAGACTTGCAAAAAATAAAAAAAAATATGTTCCCGATTTCTAATTCTTATTTTGATCGGAATTAAACACAGAACTCTGTTTGAAAGCATGATTTTCATTGAATATGTTTAACTTCCGGAAAGCAGCGCATGCGCCAAAAATGGATTATGCCAGAGCCCTCGTTTTTCGCCGCAGGCCGAAAGAAACGCAGCCTCTGGGTACGAGATTGACTAAAAATCATGTTTCTATTGACACTGGTGAAAAACGCACTGCGCATGCGTTGAGAGAAAAAAACAAAATGGCGGACAATAACAATTGATCACATCTAAGGCCCCATCCACACGTATCCGGAAATTTTTGTATCCGCAATTTTTTTTTTTTTTTTTTTTTTTTTGCGGATATGGGTTGCGTCCACACATGTCCGGAAATTTTTGTATACGTATCCGGAAATTTTCGAAAACGGTCTCCAGAGTGGAAATTTTCAAATACGCTCCGAATACGGATACGTGTGGACGGTCGTATCCGCAAATATTTAAATACGCTGACGTAAGAACGATTTTGCGCATGCTCAATAAGAAAAACTATCCGTCAAAGGGACTAGGCACTAGCGTGCATCAGGGCGGATCAAGAAATATCCGGATACGTGTGGACAGTGAAAACGATTGAAAACGATTCGAATACGCTGCGTGTGGATGCAAACATTTTCGCATCCGCAAAAAAAAAAAAAAAAAAAAAAAAAAACGGGACGGGGCCTAAAGGTAGGTTTTCTTTTAACCGACAGGGCTATTTTTTAAATATTCGTTTTGGAATTTTACGGATATTTTTGGATTTCTTTACATAGGATCCGACCATGTGATTATCTGCAAATTAGCCATGCTGGATGTCGACGTCGGGCCGATAGTGGCGGTATTTTCAAAGATTATTTTTGCTTTGTATAAACAAAAGTTTTTTTGTATAAATCAGCAGTGTATCACAATCGAAATTATCTTGCTATTGTCAAAAGGACAACCTTGAGTTTTCAGGATTTTTCTTAAGTTTTCCGATTTGGTAAAACAATCAAAACACCGGCATCAAAAATATAAGTTGCCCTTAGTTACGCTACGCCATCTCCGAGCGTGCGCAGTGCGTTTTTCACCAGTGTCGTTTCTATTAGACTTCCCAAGGTTGATGAAAAACCGCTCTCCTCCGGGAATGTGTAAATACACCTAATTCAAAAAACGTTGTCATCGCCAAAGGCGATAGGCAATAGGCGAAAAGCGATAGGATATGTGTCATTCCAAGGTCCAAGAATAGCTGGAATGATTTGTGTATTATTCTCGTCAAGAGTATGGACCTTAGTGCTGAGACTGATTCGATGTTCTTTGTATTCAACGAAACCATTTCCATGTCGGAGTGACCTATCGCCTATCGCCCTTGTCGATGACAACGTTTTTTGAATTAGGTGTATACGATAACTTCAGTGTCTACTCACTTGGCAAACAATTGCCTCTTTGCGTAGTGGCGTCACATATGATCTCCTTCCCTACCTGGTACCCCACTGTATTCCCCTCCATTCCAGGTATTTTATGAAGGTCAAAGTCGTCGTCTACAACTCCCAGTATTAGATCATGGTTAGTTTTGCTGGCCTCTACAATTAGTATCTGTACAAAGAAATGATATAGGGAACCTTCAAATAGAGAGAAAGATAGCTTTTCGTTGTTGACTTAATTGGAAGGTCATGAATTTCTTAAAGAATGAAAGTTTACTGCGAATCCTGTAGCATCCCCCCTCCCTCCCCCCAAGAAAAAATAAAAACGTACCTTTCGTAAGATATAGGAGACTCACCTCAAAACCAGGCATTTCTGGAGATAAAGGCTCAAGATACTTCGCCCCATGATATTGCTTATAATCCCTACTACATTGGTGACATTCACAGGAGTCGTACGACAAGCGGTTCTCAAGGATACCAATCCCTTTGACATCCCATTTCTGCCTTCTATCAGAAACAACCCCTTCAGTCGTACCCGAACCATAATTGAATAACCGTTCTGCAATGTGTCCAATAAGTTGACGATTGTCTTCAGTGTGCTTCATGACATGATCTAGTCGGTCACCTGAATAAATGTCAATTTTCTGCAATGAATATCGTTTGCCATTTAAAAGCAGGAGAAGAAAATGTGGAAAAGTTTTACGAACCAGTAATGGGGAATTCGTCACCATAGACGGAGTAGTAGATAGATTCTAGTTCGATTATCATTTGACTAAACGGCTGAATAGAAAGAGGAAAACGGTTTTATCAGTACCATGTGATGTGTCATTCTCATGACAAACAAAATTAAGGAAGAGCGTTTACCGTTTTCTTGTCCATTGCACTGCCTCGATGACGCTCCTATCAAGAATGACAACAACAATGCACTGTTATTTTTCAGGAGTTGATATAACTCTATCAAAAGAGTTAAAGTTACTCTACAGAGTGGAGTAACTTGAAAGAGAGTTAAATCTACTCTACAATGGGAGTAATTTTAACGCTTCCAAGAGTAAAATGTATTCCTCCAAGAGTAAATTTAACTCTTTGGAAATGACGAACAGTTGAACATTACTATAAAGAGTACATTATCAATAATGGAGTAGATTTAAGCCTATTTTTAGATAAAAAAGATAAACCATGCTGTTTTTAATTCATGTTTGACGGAAACAACCAGAGTAAGTTTGACTCTATTTTTGGAGTTAAATTGACGGGAGTTGTTTCAACTCCTTTCGTTAATGCGACCTTAGAGTAATTTTAACTCTGACGTATCGTACACAAATCTATAATTGCCTGTAGCACTCGACTCCTTTCTTTAAGTTTCACAAGGGAAAAAGCATATGCCGTTTTCATTTTTTTGGCTTTTTTTGTGGGTCAAATTGTCCATTCTCTGCACGATCGTACCGATGGTAAAGTTCTTGGCGCTCCTCGCTCGTCAGATCAACTTCACTTGCGCTAGAGCACTCAAAGACTTCCAGAGTCGTCATCTTATGAATCGTGTTGTGTATCTTTCGTGATGAAGTGCTTGCGAATCAGATGTTTCTTAAAAAGAGAACATTTTTGTAGGTCTTCGCACAAGATCTATACCACACAGGACATGAAGGTTGGACTCGTTAGACCACGTGCACATTACATGCTTGTATCAAATTTTCTTGATCGTGATTGGTGGATCTTACATCGGCAATGCCAGGGATGTTTTTGGACTATGACCTGGTATAGAGTATCACTATTTCCCGCAGCAACGTACTAATCTTGGAATTGGAAAGTGCTTGTCTCGGTGTTTTGAAGTTAAAAACCAGCCTTAAACTCATTGAATTGTTATTTCAAAAGTAACTTTTGTGGTAATGGATGACTTACTTTCAAAGGATTCAATATATTGTGCAGGTAAATTACTATTTTGTTCGTATTATTTAGATCAGAAAGTTTAAACTTAAGTTTGTTTTGTTAATAATGATAGAAATTGAAAGCTTTCGGTGTTCTGTAACTGCAAAGCGATGCTCTTATTTAAGCTTAAGCATCCTTGTATATTGCTGAGTATGATAAATCATTAATAAAAGCTTTTTTTGTCCTCTCGTAGGTTATGGGTGCTGAATTATTGTATGATCCCTTGGTTTCTGCCGGAGTAAAGCACGAGGCTCGCACCTCACCAAGCTTGTTGACGATGAGGTAAATTCGAAACGAAACTGTCTTCCAAGATTTGTATTCCTTCAAGAAATACTGATATATACGGTAGAAAAATATATACGACACAGCTGGAACACTGAAAAAAGGGACCGATGGTTAAAGAATGAAAAGATTTAAGAGGATTGTTAATGATCATGTTTGTCGATGGCGCTCGATGAAGCCAAACATGCTCGGCATTAACCATATAGACAGAAATTTGAATTCGAATTTGTTTTGAAACTTGTATTGGCGGTTGTAATGATCTTCGACAGATGGGTTTGAGTTGGTAGCTATACAACAGTGAAATGATTTTGGTTTTGTGCATATCTGTGAAGACATAAGACGGTTTTCATCTGTGCCCGTATTATTAAATACAAGTTTCAAAACAAACTCGAAATAAGATTCTGAAAAATTGACTGAATCTTCTAGCCTTGATAGGAACGTATTAGCTGGTTTGACTGTAACTGAAAAATGAAGAAGTATGAGTAGAGATTGTGTCATGCAGTGAACGCAGGCGACATCAAATGTTGTTATTAAATATACTTATCAATTCGGCATTACTGGTTGTAACTATATTGCTGTATTGTTAGTAAATTATCATATGTAATAAAACTTTTTTTAACCAAATGTAGTTTTGTAGTCATTTGTGTTATTATTCTTCAACGTACAGTGGGAATTGATGAAGCTTAAAAAGTAAGAAAAAATCTACTCCTGAAAAGGTGTAAATTTTACTCCTTTGAAAGGTGACAAACAGGGGGTTATAACAACTCCGAAAGGATAAATTTGACTCTGTTAGGGGGTTCAAAACAACTCCCATGTAGAGTAGAAGTCACTCTTTCATGGGAGTAAATGTTACTCTTTCATGGGAGTAAATGTTACTCTTTCATGGGAGTAAATTTTACTCTTAGAAGGGAGTTAAATCAGTGGAGTTTAAGTTACTCCAAAAAAGGAGTTATCCTGTACCTTTTTTTTCTACTCCACTTTTGGAGTTATATCAACTCCTAAATAATAACAGTGTGTAACAACAGCAATAGTGGATCTAGGAATAGATACCCCCAGGCTTTTGAAATCGATGAGGAGGAGCAGGTGGAAAAGGACAAGGACAAGGACCCAAGGACCCCAGGACCCCAGGACCCCAGGACCCAAGGACCCAAGGATTTTCTTGCGAGCCACGATGAGGTATATGATTCAAAAGAAACCTACCTTTTCAGGGTCGTTGTCAATATCCGCGGTAGAGCACTCATGACAACAAATCTTCTTACATAAGTACCGGGCCAGGAGGAAAGTAAGAGAGATGATGTTGAATGGTACAGGTACAGAATGGTAGTTGCAATAGGTGTTGATTGTTGCTGCTTTCTTGTACGACCATTCGTAAAAAGCATTGTCCTGTCAAAATAATAATAATAAAGAGTGTGATGATTCCCGAAGTCGGCTTCTTATGAGAGTACAGTTGCTTGTTGGCTCCCTTCTGTGCTTCGAGGTTTTTTTTCTCTGAGTCCTCCAGCTTGGGTGTTGTTGTGAAGGAGAGGCTTGGAGGTGGATTGGGCATACCTTACGAAGGTAAGAGGATCCTAAACCAAGAAGAGCATTGTATTGGAACCCACAAGGAAAAAGAAAAGTGGGGAGGCCATTTCAGTCACGAAAGGCAGAACTGAAGAACGCAAACATCGCATAGGAAGAGGCAAAGAAAACGGCTCTTTCTTGGTGTTGCCATGAAGACAATAAAACAGTAAACAGTAACAACAAAATGGCCGAGAACAATGAGTTTGGAGCTAAACAATACCCTGCAATACAAAAACCCTAACCCAGAAATACAATAAACCTTACTACACCAAGAAAGACCCAAGAAAACAGCTGAGAACAGAGTGAGGTGGAGGACAAGGATGAAGGGCCTATGTTCCTAATGAGCGAAGAGGACTAAGCTAAGCCACCAGCTTTCATCTCTCCGCAAAAATATCACCTAAATTGCAAAAATCCCATGGAAGAAGAGTCACTCTACAGAACTACTGTAAACATTATTCCTATATTATAGATGGTATATCTAACTAAATAACGATCTACTTTATTACCTCAACTTGCTGGTATGTGTTCGTTAGAAGAGCAATCATCATGTTCATTAGCATCACCACGGCCATTATCAAAAACAACCCATAAAGAATCTGAATAAGGACACTCGACGTCTCGTCTGATGACTGAAGTAGTTCTGGTTCTATGAGTAAGGACCAGAAAAGATGCCTTGCTATGTTCCACCAGCTAGGGGGAAATGTGAACAATGTTACTTTAAGACTAGTAATCGGAATTAACCAACTAACAGTTGACTTGTTCCATTCATTCAGTATCTGGACCCCCTTTGACCTCATGATCCGTTCATTCAGTATCTGGACCCCCTTTGACCTCATGTTCTATTCATTCATTATCTGGACCCCCTTTGACCTCATGTTCTATTCATTCAGTATCTGGACCCCCTTTCACCTCATGTTCCATTCATTCAGTATCTGTACTCCATTTGTTGTTACGATAGTCTCAAAACAAGTTCCTTTTACCTTTTAAAAGAAACAGTACTTTGTGTCCCTGCATACGAAAGTTCTGTCATGCGAATCTTGCTAATGGCGAGGGAAAAAGCAACGAGAACTGCGAAAAACTGTCCAAATACAGCAAGAACAGCTCCAATGATTTGAAACAAAGCTATCTGAATAGTCCCCGTGGTTTTCTTAAACTCCATGATGTGACCAAACACACGTAACGTCAAAAGCATGCAATTCAAGCCATAAAAATATCCTGCTACGGCCAGTAGGCGATTGTTTGAAACAGAAGTATAAGCAGACCACGTGATCACTCGGAGAATCAGAATTATGACGTATACGATGAGGGTGGTAGCATCTATAACGTTCCATTGGTCACTAATTTGATTCAAATAATAATTGATTAATTTGTTATCTTTCGGTTCTTTAGACATATAGATATACTTATTTCAATAAAGCTAGTAAACTAAAAAGCGACAACGCTGAGACCGACAAGAATTATGGGTAGATACATTTTACATGTTTCAACCGCTTGATAACTAATGATGCCCTTGCACATCTTTTAGCAGTTACAGTCTCGCCTCTTCTGAGCATCCTCATGCTGCAGTTTGTATCAAAAAAGCTTTACCTGTTTGAAATGAATCGTTTCCCATGATCCTCAGTGATCGCAGCTTTCTAGGTTTTGGGTGACTAACTTTATTTGAAATAAGTATATACAAACAACCGCCACCTGCATTTAGCTCAGTTGGTAAAGGCGTCGGTCTGTTGTGCGGGAGGTCGTGGTTCAAGCCTGCAGTAAGAATGTGTGGGGACATAAAAGAAACTGTTGAAGCTGTCGTAAGCTGCACAGCTTACTATTCAGTCCGTAAAGTCTTCCACTGGTCATAAACGTAAAGCGCATTGAGACAATGTGTAATGCATTCTTGAAATAATTCACTACTCCCGAATAAACAGTAATCAGTGCCAGTAATAGGTCCTTTGCAGCTCAGTAATCACGTGCTGATTAATTCACTGAGAGAAATGAATGAACATCTTGATTCCCATGGGTGAAATATACTGGTGAACAAACAAACTTTCTACAACCTGTTTCGAGAGATCATAATAAAACTGCACTTCGTAACACACTGGTTACACATCGTTTCATCCAGTTCTTTACAAGTAACTAAAAAGAATCATCAATTTAAAATTTTAAAAAAATTTGCTCACTAGTACAGACACATGACCGATAACTGCAAAGGGACTATTAGCTAGATTTTGTAGTTTATCTGCAAGGTAATGATGGATGGCCAATGAACTGGGAGTAGATTTTAAAAAACACAAGAAAGTACGAGTTGTAATCGAGGGATGGTCGAAAATCTGCTAGAAATTACTGGAAAATTCAGATGTTGTGTTTATTCTTCAGGCATAAAAGAGCTTAAAAATCGATTGCCTCACTATCTATTCACGAGGATTTTCATAAATGGCTGATAAGAGTTTAAAGTTTTTTTTGGAGTGAAAACCCAAATGATTGAACTTTTTGATTTAGTTAATGTGCAGTGGCAGATCCAGGGGAGGGGTGCAGGGGGCGCGCACCCCTCCCTGGTTCGACTTTGTGCCCCAACTTCAAAGATTTAACCAATACAAAATATTGTTTTTCCCTTTGATTCTAAGGGGTGCACCCCTCCCTGGGTTAAATATGTGCGCTGCACCCCTCCCTGAACAAATTCCTGGATCCGCCCCTGATGTGTGATAATGAGAGTAATAAATTGTTGACAAGATATTTGAAGTTTTGAAAATGCACCAAAGGCCACCAATTAAAGCCTTCAGCTAGTGATGAATACTTACGAAACTTTCTATTTTTAAGCTTCCATAACTTCTTTGGTATTTAGTCAAATTAAAAAAAAATTCCTGGAAATAGTTTTCATGAAGTATTTTCTCAAATAGCATGGATATTTTTTAGTAAAAAGGCCCAATTTTCTCTATCAGAAAAAAACTTAGATTATGAAAGTCGTGTATGTCGTGGGACTGCCAACTTACCTTAGATATTTATACAACATCTTGGATAATTTATTCCGGATCCTCTGTCGTTTGGCTATTCCCTCTTTCATCTTTTCTTTCTCATTTTTGAGCCCATTCACAGCTTGGTAAACTTCCATCATAAACCTTCCCAAGAAGAACAGGAGGATGATCCATTCCACTACAGCAAAGTGAAGGGTAGATGGTCGAATGCTCATTGCAAAATGAAGGGCCAACAGTACAAGGTAGCTTAGAGTGTCCCGTTGGAAAATGAAATAAGGCGTTGTGAAGTAGTCGTGGTAGATTTCTGGAAATAATAGTTGAACCGTTATGAGTGTAGACGTTTCAAATGTTATTGAGAAAAAACCTTTAACTGTGTGGTGCAACCTCTGGGCTGATCTAAGTCAGGGCATGGCTAACTCACAGATTGAACCCTGAAACAACCTCTGGGCTGATCTAAGTCAGGGCATGGCTAGCTCACAGATTGAACCCTGAAACAATCTGGGCTGATCTAAGTCAGTGCATGGCTAACTCACAGATAGAACCCTGAAACAACCTCTGGGCTGATCTAAGTCAGGGCATGGCTAGCTCACAGATTGAACCCTGAAACAACCTCTGGGCTGATCTAAGTCAGGGCATGGCTAACTCACAGATAGAACCCTGAAACAACCTCTGGGCTGATCTAAGTCAGGGCATGGCTAACTCACAGATTGAACCCTGAAACAACATCTGTGCTGATCTAAGTCAGGGCATGGCGAACTCACAGATTGAATTGAAACTTAGTGTATTAATGCTAGAGGTATTGTGAAGGGAGGAAAACCGGAGAAAAATCACGTCGAATCAAGTGAGAGACCAAGAGAGAGTTTTTATTTCCTATTAAGACACCTTAACGCTGTGGAAAGAAATAAGGAATTTTTTATTTTTATTTATATTTTTATTTAATTTTTTTTGCGTGGAGCTTTGAGTAGCCAGTAGTCACAAAGACAATGTAAACTGAAATTATAGCACCATGCAGAGAGGGAAATATGTAGAAGTGAAGTAAAAGCTCTTGTCAGTACTAAAATACTTACCAAATGCGTCTTTTTTATCAATACCTAAGAAATGTAAGAGAAAGGAAGGAAGGATGGAAGGAAGCAAGCAAGCAAGCAAGCAAGCAAGGAAAAAAGAAAGGAAGGGAGGAAGGAAAGATGGAAGAAAGAAAGAAAAATAATAATTAGTGTTGACCAAAGTTGTTCGTACATGCGCAGCCTTTAAATTTCATCAATACTCTGGAACAGCCTCAAGGCTGATCCAATTCAGGAAATGGCTAACTTTGCTTGTTTTTGTGGCGGGAAAGCCCAACAGCTTTCTACGTAGACGTTTTAGTGCCTGTCGCGAAAGTCTTGAGCAGAACTCTCCTTTCCAAAAAGTAGAAACGAATTCTACTTTTCGCAACAATTGCTGCAACTTCTCTGCAACATTCTTCAAAATACTCCCATTTCGAGTTCGCCTTTGCTCAGTCTTAGCCTTGATTGTGTAAAAATGTGTTCTTTTGTTTTATTAAGGTTCATTATATAGTAAGGAATGTACGATTTACAGAACAATACTAGTTGATTAAAATGCCACGGGTTTTGGTTGAATGGATGAATATTATAACGTACAAACGAGACTAAGGCTGAGCAAAGAGAACTCGAAACTGGAGTATTGGCGCTGTAGAATACACGCTGCAATGCTCCACACAACTTGTGTCACAACGCCGTCGCGAGACAAGTTCCAGAGAAAATTGCTCCGTGTTGTCGCGCCTTTAACAATACTTTTTTTGTCACGGGTTGAATGAAACGTTTAGGGTATATATATACTAACCTCTTTTTTCCCTCAATCCTCCAAACTTGCGAATCACAAACAAAACGAAGAAAATGACAGGAAAGAAGAAGCAATCGAAAGGTGTCCAAAGACTTAAGAACCACCACTTGAAGCAATCTAAGTCAAAAAGGGTGATAAATTGCCAGGAGTAGAAACGTCTTGCCCAACGTTTTCTTAGAAGATCGTACATGACTGGATGAGCTAGAAACTGACGGGAAAAAAGAAAAGAATACGTTTAACAAATAGTTTTTTATGTGTGATAAATTGCATCATCGCATCGTCAAAGTAGTGTGGATCGACATGTCTAATGTAAGTATGATAGTTCATCAGCAACATCGGATCAACAAATTGGATGATCAGTTTTTTATCATTTTGTTATTAGTAAAAACAAATAGACATCAGTTTTTTATGTGTCTGTCCTCTTATTAACGATAAATTGCGTCATCACATTGTCAAAGTAGTGTGGGTCCGCATACTACTTTGACAATGTAATGACGAAATTTATTGTCAATAAGAGGACAGACAGAAAAATTTGAAGTCAATTTGTTTTTTACAATGACAAAAACGATAAAACTTATCATTTTTAGTGATCAAAACAACCAACGGAAAGAGCGCGCGCTCGTTGACGTCAGCTTTATCTGTCTGTCCTCTTATTGAAGATAAAAAATAATCATCACACGCGAGAAATTTGTAAGTTAACATTAAAATTGTACTGAATCAATAGTAAAAACTGCTAAATTAAGATTCAACAGATAAAAGAATTTGCGTCAAGTTCCAAGACATTAG